>NC_134475.1:59673890-59961404 GCF_964194025.1 Convolutriloba macropyga | reverse complement strand
AGAGGTGGAAAACGGACAGAAACTGGCATTACGTGAACTCTCTTTGATAAGTTTTTCAATTTTCGGTGCAAAAACAAAAACAGCAACAATCGTACATGGAACCATTCAGAAGGTGATCAATTCCTAACGAACTGTTTTTCAATATGGTCAAAGGAGAGTTTCAGCAGAAGTTACGTAAGGAAAAAGACAAGCTCCCTAATACCAAGAGATATGAAATTGATCTGCGGAATCAATGATAAAGAAGTTGACGAAATTCAATCTCTCAAACAATTAATATTATATCATCAGCAGTGCATACGGATCTAATGGCTCACATCATACTTTGAAATAGAAACTTTGAAATAGGGTCCAAAATAAACTTCACAGAAGGAACTTTAGAGTGTTTGGAGAACTGGATCTTTTCCTTTTGCCCCCCCCCCCCCCCAGCTTAGTGGGCGCATATTATTTGCACCCCCAGACGCACGGTCCATATTTTTACATAATGATTTACTATGTAGTGGCACGTGCTCTGAAACTTGGGGGCGCATAACAACGTACTGGGGCGGCACAAACAAAAAAGATCCGAAGAACTTATGCCCGATTAATGGCACAAAATTCCCTGCCTAGCCATATGTTCAAATAAAAAAAGGCTACTATGAAAACCATTTTGCTTGCGTAAACAGATCTTTCAAATATGAGAATTCAAGAGTTTGTAACACATAAACAGAAAAAAACTAGAAGGTAGCAGAGTCAACGTCTTCACATAATTATGTTTTGCGAATTTGTTGGGTTCAAGATTGAAAAATCACAAAGCTGTGAGCATCTGATTATTTTTTAAAATTTTTTTTGTTAACTTCTCCATTGAACAGTGGTCCACTTAGTTCTTGAATTCAATTCTTTTTTCTCTAATCAACATGCTCTTTATTCAATATTTGAAGAAATAATAACTTTTTATGGAGATAGCATTACCTTTTTTAGAATGCAAGAGTTTTTCGGTCATTTGACTGATATCAGCCAGTGTTTTCGCTTATGATCGAAGCCGTTGACAATTTTGAACAAACCGTCCGAAAATCTGAAAATTAAAAACTGAAAATACGTTTAATTTATTGACAAGTTTCAGTTTAACGTAAACTTATAATGGTGCTAAAGAAATATTTTCAGAGCTTTCTTCTTAAATTGGACGTATATTACAGGTATTCTAAATGTCTAAATTTACACAAATCTGGTTGGTTTAAATTTTGTAGTTTACGTATATTCACTCGTTTACTAGTTAGTAACGATTTTAATTTTGAGTAATTGTGTTCTCAGCGTCTAAAGGTCCGCAACAATTGTTGGAAATGGGCGCACAGAATTAGTAATTTTTCACAGAGCACGTCAGTAAGTATCAAAGAATAATTATTAAAATTATTTTTTGACACATTCGAAGAATGTCAAAGAAAAACGATGAAAATAAGGGGAAAATGGGGTAATGGAAAGTAGATTGGGATCTATTCTGTCCCCCCCCCCGTGTTTATGAACTCCAGTTACAAATTATATGTTTTTATACAGCACGTTACTATGTAAGAAAATAGCACGTGTGCCTGGGGGTCAGAAAAGATTTATGCTCACTAAGCTGGGGGGGTACAGAATAGATCCGTAAATTCATATAGATAGGCTGTCAAGAATTGGGCAAGCATTGATGCTTTAGAGGCTAAGAAGAACCAGCTGAGGGTACACAGGTTGCGAGTTCAAGGCTGTCAGTCTTCGAGTATGAGAAGCTAAAACAATGTAAGATTAGGGTTTCCAAGGGGGATAAATACGCCCTACTCTGCATTATTTTACCCCCAAAATTAACCTCTACTCTTGTACCATTATACACCCCCCCCCCCATTACTCCCTACTATTACCCCCCCCCCCCCCCACACACACACACACACACACACACACACACACACACACACACACACACACACACACACACACACACACACACACACTTGCATCGAATTATTCCCAAAAATGATGAAAGAATTTTGAGGTGAGCTTGCTAAAAATTCCACACATTACCCTCCTAATCTTACATCTTTTTGTGGTAAAAATTCGACAAGGGAAGGTCAAATTAATGCCCTAGTAGTCAAACGGGTGAGAAATCATTTTTTGCGAAACATTAGTGTAATTTGATTGTAAGCAATCTTTTAGAGCTTTCAATTCTTCCATTTTAGGTTAGATTCTGGATTCTCGTGTGCTTTTCTTGCGATTAGCTTTAAGTCAATGCCGATAAATAAATTAATGGTACAGGCCGTGTATTTAACGACTGGGAGGGCACACCCCAGTAGGTATTTGCCAAAGATATTTTGACCACCTCACCCCGGGGGTAATGTAATGCTGTTTTATTTCTCAGAATAGCCGGCCTGGTTAGTAGTAGTGAAAATGCCTGGTTTGTAACGGGGGGGGACCTGTCCCCCCGTTACAATACAGGCATGGCCTTTTTTACGTATCCTTTTCGAAAACTTGTAAAATTTCTCGAAAATTTTGTTTCTCGAGGTTGGCAAAGACTTGTAATTTTTTTGAGAATTTGGTGTTGTGAGAGTGGTGGAACTTGTAAAACTTTTGGAAAAAAATTGCTGTGGTGAATGAGTGAAACTTGTAAACTTTTTTCGAAAATTTTGAATTTTTTTTTAAATTCTGAATCCTATTTCTAGTCTAATGAGACTAATGAAGGACTGAAAAGCGAAAGTGACTAACCTGACGGAATACTGAGGTGAGGGAAGAAAAAAGATAGTTTAAAATTGATAAGTTTCTGTTCCAATGTAGGAAATTTATTAGTTTTGCGAGTCTGAGACCGCACAAGTGGTATTAATTTTATGGGTTTTATTGCCCATATATTTGAATTAACAAGCAAGTGCCAAGTAATGAAATTGGAATTTTGTTGAATTTCAAGCCTGGACAAAAATTTTAAGTAGAGTTTCGACTGAAAATAGCGCTTGAGAATGAATAGAGGACAAATTATCGTGAAAATTGACTGAAAAATAGAAGAAATTGGGGTTTAAAATTTGTCTGAAAATTGGTTAAAAAAGTGATTTTATCGCTTCATTACTGTGTCGGGAAATGCTTGATATGGGGATCAATTGAATTTTAGTGAAATTACGGGTTGAAAATAGTTTGAATGGAGCGCTTAAGGTGTATTTTTAAAGCCATTTTGCGTCAAAAACAGACAAAATTTTGAAAAAAAGTGCAAAAATTGCTGTTTTTTGGTAGTAAAAAGTTAAAAAAAAATTGTTTTTCGCCGCCAATAAGCGTTTTTATACATTTAAAAAACTGTTAAAAATGGTGCGAGAAATACTGTCAAGGAATCGGGTTTATATTAAATATTATTTAGTGATAACTTGTAACTACATTTTTTGGATTTTTTGATGAAAAAAGGCCAAAAATGTGCAGAAATTGTTAATTTTTGAGGCTAGAATGTAGAATAAAATGTTCTATGCTAGCTATAAAGGAGTGGGCAACAAAGTTTTATAAGGTGAAAGTTTGCTCGAACAATTAATAAAGAGTAATTGGGTGTTGTTTGCATGTTACTTTTTGTTAAATTTTTGTTATTTTTCGGCATTTTTTGACAAAAAAGTGAAAGAATTGATGTTTCTTGGCCGTAGAATGTAAAATAAATTAATGTTTCTTAGTTGAAATGCAATTAGCAATGAAATTTTTTTATTTTAATCACTTGGCAAAACAAATAATAGTGATTAACTGGGTGCTGATTATTTGTTTTTTTTTGTTATTTTTTATGTTTTTATTTAAAACAATCACTATTTTGTGAACCAAATGTTCTAGGAGAACGGTCGGCTAAGATAGCTAACTTCCAATTGTACAGTATTTAGTGTACAAGGTCATTTCAATCATTTGAGCTGAACTTGTGGATAAAAAAGTGTGAGAGATTAAGAACGAAAAGGGCATGATTTGGACAATTTTGCCGGCGATTAACACATTTATGTATCTATGAAGACTTCTTTGAAGTGTTCATGTATGACTTCATTACATGTTAGACAAAACTTGGGTGTGGCAACTGGGCCGAGTTTGAGTTTGAGTTCTATTTTTAGCATATCTGTGCAATCGACCATGTAAAGCCAAAGTGAGGAAAATTGGTCTTAATTAGTTTTATTGGTATTGCATTTTCTTTGCGATTCAATTCAAAGCAGGCCGCAGTTTTTTTAAATTCCTCTTACAGCGTGTTGATACCATAGAGAGTGTATTTCTTGTCCACAACAGAAACAAAGTTATGACTGAAAAATTTTCCTTTCACGATAATAGTGACTTTTTCCACGAATAAGATGAAGTGCTTTTTTTGCTAAAATTTGATACTTGAAACAAGCATATTTATCTGAGATTTCAATTATCAAATAGCAAAAATTTATAAAGTCGGCTTCACAAAAGAATGTCGCACACTCAACAAACAATATCAACAAAGGAATAAGTTTGATTTAGTTTTCATAATTGAGACCGATTCTTCGTTTCTTTGTTGCAAAACACTTGCTCACAGGTGGAGTCGCAAGGCTTCCACTGCTCGAAACATCATCTGGTTTGTTTTCAGGTTTGTTTTCAGTTGTACAGACAATTGTATCATGAACCATGGCAGGTGTTGGTGGTTCGCTAAAAGGTTCTGGGGTCTCAATATCTGGTTTCATTTTCCAAATGCTTTCAACCAGTTCAAGATCTCTCCAGTAGCCCTCTTCATTTTCATACAGGGGGATTTGTTTCACGTCATAATCGTAAAAAATTTTTCGTACTTCCTCGTCCAATGTGTCTGGCTCGAATACAAAATCTCTGACATAAGAAGTTACAAAATCCAGCAAACATTGAGCTCCTTTCATAAGGCATTTCTCAAATCAAAATGACTGAATAAAATAAAAAATCACAATAGGCACAGCCATGTGATTTACTGTAACCCACTTATCTAACTGATAGTCCTGCTGTACAATGATAATAGTCTGTTTTCTGTAAGTCTCATAAGCAATTGTTCGGCTGTCAGGCGTCGATCCCGCCTTTAGAATGATGCTAGAGGAGACATTATAATTATTTCTTTGATTATAGCAGACTTTTGGTAATCGAATAGAACAATAGGAATTTGTGGTCAAAATCCAGGAACAGTTCTGCTAATAAAATTTGGAATTGAGCAAATGAAAATTGAAGCGAAAATTAGGAAATGAACAGTTCAGTTATAATTCTGAACTAAGGCGTGTTCAATCAGTTCCTTCCATTTTTGTTGTAAAAGGTCACTCAAGTAGCTATTACACTTAAGTTCGGTACACTCAAATCCTTGTATTTTAAGTGAACCTTAGTATACTATTCGTTTTATCGTTTCCAATCTTTCCGTGCTAGCTGTACACACCCAATTTTATTACTTTCTTTTCTAGAGCAAATAATAAAAGCAGTATGTTGTTTAAATACCAAACAGCGTTGCTCTGAGGAATGCCATGTAGATCAAAAGATATGAAACGTTTTAAGTTTTGTTAATGTCTGGGACTTAACATGTGTTCTCGCAATAGTGTTTTGTTACACTCGCAGGTTTATTAAGTTTTGGAACCAAACTTGACCTCACTGCTTTTACGCTACCTTTCGTGTCTGCATAGCACTCAAACGTATTTAATACTTTCTTATCAACGGTAATCAAAAGTATAACGTTAACATTTTTGTATGCATTTGGTTTGTGTGTGTGTTTGTGTGGTTACTAGCGTATTGTGTAAATTATGTATGAGGATACATACACACTAAGACCAGCATATGCTAGGAAAATTCTTTTACTGCTTCCTTATCTTGAAACAGTTTCAAAGGAATTTGCTTTTATATGATCAAGGTTAAGTATATGCTTAATAAATCAAAACCCATTTTGTCTGTTGTTAATAAATTGTTTTCGCGACTCAATGGTCAATAATCCATTTTCTTATATTCCCAATCATTTTGTTGCGCAACCAGGCTAGCAAAAAGAAAGTATGCGTCTTGAAAAACCAATTGTATGCAGAAACTGTTTTAACAAGATCCACGAAAATTATTTATCGGTTTCATCACTATACCCAAACAACAGTGTAAGGTTAAATTGTTTTCTGGCTACAAGTGCATATTTTAGTGAAATTGAAGGGTTTGATTTTGATATAGCGCTAAAATTGAGGCCCTACGGTGGTATTATCGGCCTAGATAATTCTTCAGTAGATAAATACTTGAAAATCTCAAAAGTTTTACGTTTGCACGCTATTTTACACGACGCAGGTGGTTTCATATACGAAATATATAACCAAGGACCTGGCTACTCTTATATGCTTCCGTGGAAAAGCAGCAACTGTTTTAGCGGACATTTGTCATGAATATTGTTTTTGCTTATACATAAAGGTTTTTCATCCGTCAATTTTTCATTTATTGGAATGCTGAGTAGCAAAACAGTTGTGTTACACGTTGAAGGGTTTCGTCACAGAAACAAAAAATTTATTGTTAAAGAACTTGGTGTTTGCACCGACGACTATCTTGACTGCGTGTCCTTTTTACCTCCAACAAGTTATAGTGAGTTAACAACTCAACAAGATCAATCTTTCGGTTGGTTGACTAGAAATTTGCACGGTATTGAGTGGGACACAGGAAACTATCCTTATATTTATCTTACACAAATAATTCAAAGCGTTCGCTTGACGAATCCGGGTGCAATATTCTACGCTAAGGGAGAGGAAAAAGTAATATTTTTGTCAGACTTGCCTGAGTGCTCTATCATTGATCTGAATTCACTTGCGTGTCCTTCGATATCTGTGAACTATTTTACACAAAACTGTCAAAATAATTCAAAGGGCAAAAACATTTTCAACAAACATTGTGCAAAAGAAAAAGCCATATTCTATTTCAACTGGTTAACAAATGAGAGAGGAATTGACGAAGGTGGAAGCACCCTTGTCACCGAGTTCAACAATTTGCGCCTTGATTACGGGGGACGGGAATCTGAGTCTTTTAATTTCCAAAGACGAAACAATAAAAACTGGAAACCAGTTTTTACAGAGAAAAGTTTAATTGTTGCTGACTGATGACGAAATTTGCTCATTTACTAATTTAGTATATTATATTGAACCTTTCTTTCAGTGGAGAAAGCAGAATGTCAAAAACTCAACCCAGAGTCTGTCCTCCGATACTCTTACTGATGTCAAAACACCCGGTTGGTGAAAAAATTGACAAGAATGATCCTTCACTGCCAAAGGAGATTCAACACTTGGTGAAGGAAAAAGGGTACATAAAATTGTTCATTATGACAAAACTGAGGGACTCTCGGAGTGCTTTATGGTTCATATGAAAGACTTTCTAACTGAGTTCAGTTGCTATGAATTGTTTTATGTAAAGTGATTTTTTTCTCAATAAAATTTTTAAAAAACTTTGTTTTGTCTCGAGATGGAGGGAGTAACAGTTGATCAAGTTCACGCTGTTGTAGAAGAAAGTTTTTTTGAAAAAGAAAGTAGCAGCAAACCTTTATGGAAATTTTGCAATCAGACATCGCTGCCACGGTCAGAAGTTGTGTTTTTCGTTCAAATCTTTGTTATTTTACTGCTGATATTTCTTTGTATTGTTAAATTAACCATTTTAAAACCAAATTGTGAAGAAACTTCAGTTTGGATATCAATATTGTCTAGTTTAGTTGTTTGCATTTTACCAAATCCAAGACTATGAATAAAATTATATCTACGCAAGATAGAGTCTTCATGGCCGTTGTAGGGCCTTCAGGTTGTGGCACAACAGAGTTAATTTTTAAAAAGTTGATTGCAAACACAATTTACCCAAAATTTAACACCATCATATTTTTATACAGAGAAATGCAACAAATATACATCAAAACGGAGAAAACACTTGGTGTTACGTTTAAAAAGTACGCCAATTTAGAATTTTTGAATAGCCTTGCAAAGTGTCTTCTGATAATAGACGACTCGTGCGAAGAAATTTACAATGACAAAGAATTTGTTAAATTGGCCATTGCAGAGCGTCACAAAAACATTTATGTTATTTATATAAAGCACAATCTTTATCAACAGAGCAAGTGGTCTCGTACAATAGACTTGAACACAACACACATCATTTTGTTCAAATCAGCTCGCGATATTCAACAAGTCGAATTTTTAGGCAAACAATTGAACCTTGTTAAATTCATAAAACATTGCTATCAATTGACAACGAAAAAACCGTTTGGGCATTTGCTGATCGATCTTGATCCAAAGACTTCTGATTGTTTACGATACTGTTCAAATTTTACTGAGCCAAGCCCTTCAGTTTTCTATCTTCCATCTGATAAAGCAGAAACAACTCCTCTAAACAATGAAAGAGAAAAAATTATCTATACTGAAGCAAATGGTGCATTTACAGCCAAAACAGTTAAGAAAATATTTGCGTAGTTGTGATAGTGATGCTATACTGGTTTTGTGTTAATGTCTTCACAATGTTTTACTGGGCCCTGTTAGAGTGAAATTAAGAGACTTAGAAAATTACAGACACATATTTGAAAGTGTTCTCAAGAAAAAATTATCAACGGATAAACGGCGAGCACTTCTACTTAAAAAAACGGGTTCCGAACTGATTCAACTCATTATTAAATTTTGTTTCATCCATTTGAGTTAAGCAATTTCAACTGCTGAAGAGGTTATTTTGATTCCCAAAAATAGGTTTTTGAAGGAGCAACGATATTCCTCACAAACTCTAACTGATCCCAGAGTTCAGCATAGAGGTGCTCAACGAATGAGAAAAAATTGTTTGAGTTAAAATATACGAAAGGTCCCGCAGCTAACGGAAGCATAAAAAATCTACAAAAAACACAAAAATGAAACCAAGTAAAGTGAAGTTGTTTCTAGAGGGTAAAAATGCCCACACAAAGCATAAGAGATATAGAAAAAGATTTTCAACACTCAAAGTTATTGCTTACGACATAAATGAGATTTGGTCGCTAGACTTGGCTTATGTGGATAAATTAGCAAAAGAGAACAAAGATGTAAAATATTTATTGGTTGCGGTGGACTGTCTCTCACGTTATCTACGAGTCGAACCCTTAAAATCAAAATACGCCACAACAGCAGATGCGTTTAAGAAAATGATAAAGAGCAAGCGACCTAAAAAAGTGTGGGTAGATGCTGCTACAGAATTTGAGGGCTCCTTCAGCACTCTTTGTCAGAAAAATGAAATTGAAGTTTATAATACTTTCAGCGATAAAAAATCAGCATTTGCGGAAAGAAATATACGATCACTCAAGAATCTGATATACAAGTATTTAGAGGACAAATGGACATACTCGTATATTAATCAATTGCATAGCTTTGTACAAACCATTAACTCTAGAGTCAACAGGGTACCGAAATTGGCGCCGAATAAAGTGACAAAGAAAGACTTCCCTTACTTGATATCATTAATTTTTGATGCGTCAACAAAACTAGTTTGTCGACCAAAGTTTTACGTTGGGGACTTTGTGCGAATATCAAAAGCGGATCTTCCTTTTAGAAAAGGATACAAGCAAACATTTACCAACGAAGTTTTTGAGATTTACGATATACCTACAACAAATCCCCCTACTTATAGTCTCATTGACGCAACCCAAGAGCCAGTCAAAGGAAAAATTTATGAGTTAGAGTTGGTCAAAGTTAGAGACAACAGTAGTGAAATAACAAAACATGAATGAATTCACGGTTCACTTAGTTTCATCAGCCTCAATGAATATTTTCCCTGAAAACACTTTGTCCTCATTCAAAAATTATTTCAATGAAAAAATTTATTTGGAGGGGGATTGGCGAGTTGCATTAAGTGAAATTATCTTCCCGGCAAAAATAAATCAAGGGAACAAAAGTGATTTGAAGATATTTTCTTCTGAAGGCCTTAAGTTTTATGAGAAAAGTATTCCTTTTGATGCAGTCTCCAGACATTACGGAGGAGAACGAGCTATCATTGGAATTGGTTCCTATGAAAACCGTGACCATCTTTTGAGATCCTTAAAAACAGCTAGCGGATTGCCTCAATTTGACTATCAATTTAACAAAATCAACGGAGTTTTATTCCTCTTTTTTGGTACAAACGAAGGAATTACTTTTCCGGATAACAAAAATCCGAGCAGACTGGTTATCATATTGGATACAACATGTTGGACACTTTTGAAAATCTGACCATGGCAGATGACGAAGAAAAAACTTTTGCTGGTGATTATCCTTTTGTTTTGTCTGCAGGGAAGCAACTGATTTTTATTTACGTTAACATAATTGAATATCAATACGTAGGTGATACTAAAGCTCCGCTTATTCGAGTCATTGATTCAAAACAACGCCTGAAAAACGGTAGCCCATGCGAAATTGAGCCAACACACATAGTTGATTTCAGCAACTTGGAATACAAAAAGTTACTATCAAATTATTTTCAGTCAATTGAAATTCAATTGCGGATAGAAACAGGACAATTAGTTCCATTCGCTGGAACAAGAAAAGTTATCTTGACATTAAGTTTAAAAAATTCAACTAAATGGAAGCCTACTATCAACAGCAATCGGAATCACCATACTTTTCAGGACACTATCGCCAACGAGGAATTGGTTTTGGAGCTGTAGCAGCAGGTATTGGCAGAGCTGCCTTGCTGATTGCCTGTAGCCAAAAAGATTGGACATGAATTAATTGTTCAAGCAGCTCCTGAGCTGGTAGAGGTTGTTACAAGGAAAAAGTCTCCAAAACAAGCAATAAAATCGACTGTGTAAAAAACTGTAAGAAAACAAGTGGGCGGATCAAAAACAGGAAGAATGCGTAAATTAAAAACTAACGCGGAAAAACCAAAACAAGGCATTCGTAAGGAGAAGCCTTTGACTAGAAGTCTGTGGAATTTATTTTCTAAAGTTCAAAATGATTACTAATTTACTGGCCGCAGAGGCAACACACAACACACTTGATTTGTTTGAAAAACAGCCTCTAATTATTACTTTTTACAATGCTTTTACTCAAAAAGTTGGACCATCATATTCCCCGGACGGTCCAATGCTTGAGTTTGAATTTTTGGAGGGCGATAGGAACAATTTCATAGATTTACAAAAACTTCTCCTTGAAATTAAATGCAAAATCTCCCGAAACAATGACGGCGATTTAAGGGCAGGAACTGATGCTACAAATACAGAGGCGCCATACTTTAGCAACAACGCATTACATTCTTTATTTTCAGAATGCACTGTATCTGCTAACGGTGATAAAATTTCCAACACAAACGGAAACTATGCGCACAAAGCATTCATTGAAACGGAACTTTCTTCAGAAAAAACTGCAAAAAATACATGGCTAGTTTGTCAGGGATATTATTACGAGGATGAGCCAGCTAAAATTGATGGCACTGACGGCCGCGCGGACGACGTGGCGGCCAGAAATGCTCTTGTTGCTAATTCCCAGGAAAAACTTTTTCATTGGAAAGCCGGCGAGTGATATTTCATTTTGCGATGAACACTTACTTAGTGGTGTTACTCTGCGAATTTCATTTAGAAGATCTACAAATACTTTTGCTATATTTTCAGAGTCAAACAAACATCACAAAGTTAGAATAATTGAAGCTAATCTCTACGTTAGAAAAATGAAAATAGCGGATCATGTTTTGACGGCAATTGAGAAAACTCTACTAAAAACACCTGCCGTGTATCGCTACACAGAAGTATTAACACAAACATATTTAGCTACAACTGGAATAAGAAGTTGGAGCCATGAGAATATTTTCTCGAAAGAACCTGCACGATGTATGATAAATGCGATGGCAACAAATCAAACATACCTCGGAACTAATCGCACTAATCCTTTTCACTACCAGAAATTCAATTTGAGCCAAATTGTTGTTTGTAGAATTGGTCAACCTATTGTTGGAACTCCGGTCTCAACAAATTTTAACCACCGCATTTACTTCAATACTCTGGAAGCCCTGGATTTTCCTTGACAAAGGTGGGCATGGCATAACTCTGGAAATTATCCCAATCACTTTAATCTAGTTTTTGATTTAACTTCAACGCAAGAGGCTTCTCATGATTTCATTCATCCAGAATTTACAAATTGCTCAATTTCGGTTCAACTTACATTTGACGGAGCATTGGCTGCCCACGTAGAAATTTTATTTCTGGGCGAAAGAAGCTCAATGTTTTATGTTAATCGGAACGAAAGCTGACAAAAAACTCAATTATCACTTACCCCACCGATGGATAGTGATGAAATACGCTGTTTATTGGGAAAATGTATTCATTTGAAATATTGTCTTTACGGAGTTTTTGCAGCGGAAAATTTCCCAAAGCTAACAAGAGAAGGTTTTATTATAGTTAATGCTTCACCAGCGCAATATGAAGGAAGTCATTTGATGGTTAATTTGTTTTACGAAAACAAAGTTTATATAGCTGACCCGCTTGGAATCCCGATACAAAACTACCAAATATTTTATTCCCGTCTGACAAAGATTTACAATGAAGTAACTCGAGTACTCAAACTTAAGCCAGTTCAAAATCAAAACTCAAAACTATGTGGACTTCTATCCTTTATTGTTGAATATGAACGATAATGATTTAATACGCTTTGCTAATCATATGCTCTAAAATTTTTAACTAATTTTTTTTTGCTCAAATCTTTCTTCAAAAACAACAAAGAACACAATTATTAATTCGAAGATTTCGACTCCATATTAAAATTTATCAAAATCAAACTATTGTCAATATTGAAACAACCATAGCCACTATTTAACATATCAAGTATTTTTGAAAGCTCAACGTACAGAACGCCATTATAAATACTATATAATCTATCAATCGTACAAGTAGGCAAAAAATCAGTTTGAGTTTGAACAATATTAGTAAAAACACAATCAACGTTAGGTAATTTTCTCTTAGAGTTTGCAAAGTTCAATTGGTGTTGCTCGTTGTAGTTCACCGCTTCGTCAATTTTGTTCATTATTTCTCCACAAAAAACTGTATTTGTTAAGTTAGTTTTAATAAGTAGTTTGAAACAGGTAAAGAGACAAGGTATAATGAATGGTTTGGATGCTGTAGACTTGAAAGAATTAGGAAGTTGATCATTGGAGGCAATAACATGATAATGAGATCCAGGTACTTTACAAAAATCGTCATTCATATGCAAGCTGTAGCCAAAGTTCTGTGTTACTGTATGGTCGAATATAGGCTCACTTCGACATATAAAGTAACGATATTGTTTGGAATACTGGCGAAAATATTCCGGTGTGCGCTCAACCATTGCCTCCACCATTTTGCTAATTAATTTTCTTTGTCACTTTCATTTGCTTAATTTGTTGTTTTTTGTCGTGCTTTTTTGCTCCTCCACCTTCGCACTGAGGTCTTTCTTCAAAATCACTTTCACAAACAGATCTTTGCCTTCGTTTATTTTTCTTTGCAGTTCCTCGAGAAGATAGATCTTGAATCGTTTTTAATTTCTGGCCGAGAAGACCGAATTCAGCAGTTAAGAGAGTTATTCTTTGGTTAAAACGAAATTCCTCGGAATCTTTTTTGAAGAGTCGTAGAGTAACATATGTTCCCGTTGTTTCGTATTTTTTCACTGAAGCAACAACAATTTGTTTGCTAGAACACGAAATTTCGTGGTAAAAGTCACTATTATCGTGAAAGGAAAGTTTTTCAGTCATAACTTTGTTTCTGTTGTGGACAAGAAATAAACTCTGTATGGTATCAACACGCTGTAAGAGGAATTTAAAAAAAATGCGGCTGGCGTTGAATTGAAGCGCAAAGAAAATGCAATACCAATGAAACTATTTAAGACCAATTTTCCTCACTTTGGCTTTACATGGTCAATTGCACAGATAAGCTAAAAATAGAACTCAAACTCAAACTCAGCCCAGTTGCCACACCCAAGTTTTGTCTAGCATGTAATGAAGTCATACATGAACACTTCAAAGAAGTCTTCATAAATACATAAATGTGTTAATCGCAGGCAAAATTGTCCAAATCATGCCCTTTTCGTTCTTAATCTCTCACACTTTTTTATCTACAATTTCAGCTCAAATGATTGAATTGACCTTGTACACTAAATACGGTACAATTGGAAGTTAGCTATCTTAGCCGACCGTTCTCCTAGAACATTTGGTTCACAAAATAGTGATTGTTTTAATAAAAAACATAAAAAATAACAAAAAAAAAACAAATAATCAGCACCCAATTAATCACTATTATTTGTTTTGCCAAGTGATTAAAATAGTAAAATTTCATTGCAAATTGCATTTCAACTAAGAAACTTTAATTTATTTTACATTCTACGGCCAAGAAACATCAATTCTTTCACTTTTTTGTCTAAAAATGCCGAAAAATAACAAAAATTTAACAAAAAGTAACATGCAAACAACACCCAATTACTCTTTATTAATTGTTCGAGCAAACTTTCACCTTATAAAACTTTGTTGCCCACTCCTTTATAGCTAGCATAGAACATTTTATTCTACATTCTAGCCTCAAAAATTAACAATTTCTGCACATTTTTGGCCTTTTCTCATCAAAAAAAAAACAAAAACTGTAGTTACAAGTTATCACTAAACAATATTTAATATAAACCCGATTCCTTGACAGTTTTTCTCGCATCATTTTTTAACAGTTTTTTAATTGTATAAAAACGCTTATTGGCGGCGAAAAACAATTTTTTTTAACTTTTACTACCAAAAAACAGCAATTCTTGCACTTTTTTTCAAAATTTTGTCTGTTTTTGACGCAAAATGGCTTTAAAAATACACCTTAAGCGCTCCATTCAAACTATTTTCAACCCGTAATTTCACTAAACTTCAATTGATCCCCATATCAAGCATTTCCCGACACAGTAATGAACCGATAAAATCACTTTTTTAACCAACTTTCAGACAAATTTCAAACCCCAATTTCTTCTATTTTTCAGTCAATTTTCACGATAATTTGTCCTCTATTCATTCTCAAGCGCTATTTTCAGTTCGAAACTCTACTTCAAACTTTTTTCCAGGCTTGAAATTCAACAAAATTCCAATTTCATTACTTCGCACTGGCTTGTTAATTCAAACATATGGGCAATAAAACCCATAAAATTAATACCACTTGTGCGGTCTCAGACTCGCAAAACTATTAAATTTCTTACATTGGAACAGAAACTTATCAATTTTAAACTATCTTTTTTCTTCCCTCACCTCAGTATTCCATCAGGTTAGTCACTTTCGCTTTTCAGTCCTTCATTAGTCTCATTAGACTAGAAATAGGATTCAGAATTTTTAAAAAAAATTCAAAATTTTCGAAAAATTTTACAAGTGTCACTCATTCACCACAGCAACTTTTTTCCAAAAATTTTACAAGTTCCAACACTCTCACAACACCAATTTTACAAAAAAAATTACAAGTCTTTGTCAACCACGAAAAATAAAATTTTCGAAAAATTTTACAAGTTTTCGAAAAGGATACCTAAAAAAGGCCATGCCTGTATTGTAACGGGGGGGACAGGTCCCCCCCCCGTTACACACCAGGCATTTTCACTACTACTCTGGTTCAGGTATTTAACAATTATGTTGTTCTAGTTTAATAGTGACTTAAACTATTGGATGACAGAGGGAAAGGAGCAAGCAGCATTAGCTCGTAACTCACGAATCGAGGCAGCTCTCCGCTGTTTGAAGATGAGTTTCGGCTTTGTCAACTCTATTCTGCTAATTGTACTGATTCGACCATTTCAGGAGCCGATTCTAAAACTAAGAAGCAGGATTCGAAAGAAGATATTCATATCTTCAGGCCGATAAATGAGGAATGGGACGACGAAAAATGAATGTTTTTTTCTCACCTTTTGTATATGAATCAAGTTTTTCCTTTAATCCTCTGTTCAGCACTTGTGAATAGAAGTTTTCTGCCACTTTTTGGGATGAAAAACTATATGATTTCAAAAAATATCCACATTATCCATAGTACATAGATGAATTGATATTATGCGAATAGGAAGTTTAATAAACATTGTTCTTAACTTCCAAAGATTTTCTTGGCAAAAATATTGGCTGCAGAAAACTATTCACCCGGATCTGAGTCACATGAAATTTCAGCACTGATTCATAGTAATTCCATTATAATTTGTACTCTGCCAAGAGTTCTGATCATGGCACTTATTAGACATTTCATGGTAAAATTCATGATAAAATTCTGAAGTCTCTCTGAACATAATGACCCCTTTTTCTTTAAAAACTATGCATTGACCTGAGAAGTCAGATTTAATTAGAATGTTCAGAAGAGAAACATTTTGTGTCGTGGAACAAACAAGGTCGTCCATATAAATTGACAAGACAACGGTCCACAAGACGGCAACTGAGCACATAAATTTCACTAAGTATGCTGCATATCAGTCTAATAAATCAGAGAAATAGAGAATTTTCGAGATCTAAGAATGCAATTTAAAAATGCAATTTCAGCATCTCTCAAATTCATTTAACTCAATCGAATGCGGGCTGAATATCTATACTAATTAATTCAATCTAAACACAATTAAAGTGATGGCTGCTTTATTGTCATTTCTTTCTTAGAATTCAAGTTCATATAGTAAAATACCATCAACTGTATTCCGAGTAAAAATAACTACCATTTTCTATCGTTCATATTACTTCCGACTAATTTCTGGGCTATGAGCGTTCTCCGCCCTAATTTAGACAATTTCCTGGTTATTTTTACGTATTCTTACCTTTCTGGGACGTTTTTTAGACTGCTTTTTTTTAAAGAAAACATGCAAAACTTAGACTTTCCCAGTAGTTAAATCGACTTAACATTAGATCAGTGAGCTTTCTCTCCCTCTTTTTGTTCATGCATTCTGTTTTTTGCCACTTTAAAAATATTTGCATCTTCACAGCTTAGAAAACAGGCCATTGAAAATTTTGCTCAAATAAGTTTGATTTTACTCTCCTTAAACGCTTGTAATGTAACCCCGGAGTAGAATTATTTGAATCCACACAGGGAATGCTTTCTATAAGAATTAATACTTGATAAACGACGGTTTCTATTTAGCTACAAAAAACTGTATTCACTATAAAATTAATTGGAACTGCAAATTAGCGTTAACAGAAAAGTTGAGTTCATCTTTATTTGAAGGATGGAGTAAATTTTAAAAATAATTGGATCGACTTTTTTTATCTTGGTAAGATTATTAACAAGATAAACAGAGCTTTCATCATATGACAAAAAACATTGGTTTAGGACGATAAAACCTAATACCAAGTATCATATCTTGAAGAATTGTGCTTCCATTATACTGTCGTTTTGAATCAACTATAAAATTAAAAAATTGTTCTCAAGTATGTAAAAACAAACAACATTGTTCAATGAGGTTTATATATACATACTCAAAAAGCCATCAAAAGGCAAAAAGCCTAGTCGTGTGATGCCTTTGGGAAGCAGTTTGTTAGCAAATAGTGGTGGGGGTAGGGTGTTGATATTGGTTTGTTTTTAAGGTTTAAATAGATTGAGTGACAGCAAGTACACGTGAGGAAACAGTTGAGTTTTTGCAAAAGGATAAAAATAATTTAAAAAAATTTTTTTTGTAGACAATTGCTCAAAAAAAACTAATAAAAAAGTTCTATAATATCTTTTCCTTGTATAAAATTTTCAAGAAAAGTATGGTGGTGTGTATTAATTCCAGATTTGTATCAAATCTTTATAAGGTGAACATATTTTGAGTCGAAATTAAGTATATAATGTAGCAACTTCCTTATTCGCATTCCAATTCTCTGGGTTGATACCTGTAAATTGATTGCTAGGTTTTAGTTTCTTACTTGTTGTTCTTTTCTCATCTAGCCTCACAAGCTCTGAATCCTCAATAAACCTGTTAAAAACTTCGTTTTTATGTTCCCGCCTAATTGTTTTGGTTAAAAATTTTAAAAGCTCATAAATATGCAGCTCTTTCACCAGGAAGATTCCAAATTTTTCCCGTTCGTTCGCTGTTGATTGATGACTTTGTTTCCTGAAAATAAATCGCGTAATGTGTTTAATTTTCACTTCGATAAACGTCAGGCTTGTCTTGTTTGCAATTCCGTAAATAAGCACTCCATATTGTATAACCGGTTGAACAAAAGACTTATATACTAAAACTAAACTGTGTCTGACCAGCTGAGATTGCTTGTGAAAATGTTTTAATTGAAGAAACACATTCTAAGTAAAGCAAAAATTGACACACCTTGACAAATCTTATATTTGTCCTGCCTCAACTTGAAATGACTTAACGAGAGCTTGTCAATGAAATTCTTCTTGACAATTATGATAAAATCTCATAAAGTTCTTTGTAGCCCTAGTTGACCTAGCACGCCTATCTTGATGGAAGATACAATCGAGTTAATTAGTTGGAGGTCAGTGGATGTTAGAATCAAGTTTCTCTGGGTGAAATTTTTTTTGTATTTCTTTCGGCAGATTTAATGAATTTTTCGGAAAATTACAATTTTTTGCTCAAAACTGGCTTTTCAAATCTGAATACATGAGGAAATACACTCTAATCAAAAAAAGTTGCGAAAATGACAAGTATTATCCTCTACTTTAATTACGTAAGCGGAACCCAAAAGCAATGGTTCGGCGCAATTGGGCAAATTAAATTTAGCTACAAATCTATTTTAATATGTGGTCACATTGTTCCTTAAGAACATAAAAAATGACACACAAAAATGCTGTGTATAACCATTTCCCTCCCCAGTAGAGGTTGAAACTATGATTCTTCATTATTTATTTGACCGCTTAGCTAAATCCTGTCACAATCTGTTGAGCATCAGTTATATTTCACAAATATCACTGCTTTCCTGATAAACATCATGTGCTTTTATATCCACTTGGTCACGCTTTTGTTCCGTGCAGAAAAAAATTTATTTTGTATTTTCTCCTCTTAGTCTCAAGCTGTGTGTTAGTTTTGATGCTTGAACGAAGGAACAGTAACACACAAACCGCAGCAGAAAAACTAAATCCTTACCAAACGCTGTACAGTATAGCAATGGTTCTATATCTCTTATTTGCTTACATAAACACAATAGGAATAGGAGCCAAAATTTTTATTTGCTAAGATGAATTTTTGCAAAAAAAATAGATTTCACTCTAGCGTGTATAATTTTTATAATATAGAAAACAAACAAACAATTGGCGTTGTTTTTTTCACAAATTTGTGCTAAAGTACAGCTTTTTTTGTACCGGCTGTTGTTAATGTGCTGAATTATTTCCCCCTGATTAGTTATAGTTATAACTTTTGATCCGCTATTTGACCATAAACTTCTAAAACTGAAACGAACTTAACTTTGAAAGTTGGTGTAACTAATTAACAATCACCTTTTTAATATTGTTTCTGTTTAAAAGAAATTATTTTTGCTCTGGTATTATTACCCGATGTCGTTTGCCGCCTGAATTGTTTATATTGTTTATTATTACATTGTTAGACACAAACCGTGAAAGCCGTGCGTTCAAGTTAATAAACTGAAGTTGATTTAAAATTTTTTTGAAGAGTTTACAAGTTTAACGCAACATGAAAAGGCCGAACTTATCAGAGTCAAAGAGGTTAGTTGGTTTGTGATCAATTCTGCGTGCTTTCAGCAAATTTTATTAACTTTTTATAACTACAACCGTGTTTTATGAAAAAATAAACATTGTGTTGAAAATGCAATGCTGGCAACGATCGAAAACAAGAATGAAACAACTTTAAATTAAAACCAAAACTGTGTAATTATTGTGTGCCGCGTTTTGAAGGCATTGGT
The DNA here is from genome assembly GCF_964194025.1 of Convolutriloba macropyga. Lineage (NCBI taxonomy): Eukaryota > Metazoa > Xenacoelomorpha > Acoela > Convolutidae > Convolutriloba > Convolutriloba macropyga. Next base: position 59,941,739 of record NC_134475.1, on the reverse strand, counting down.
AACTTCATCAATGTATATGCATATAGTAATGAATAATGGTAAGTCGCAGGCCATAACGTGATAAAACGAAGTTTGAGCTAGCCAAAAGTAGATCAAAAACGTGCCACCATTCTCGTTAATGGACTGTATCTATAAAGTAAGAACTTATCTTAAAAGCGTACACTCATTCTTTATTAATCAACGCATACAACATACCACCTCTTTAAGTTTGATAGTTATAACTTGGTAATTTACAGACGTAGAAAGTGCACAAAAATGGAGCCTTCTCAAAGGTACGTACACTACTATACTGTTTTCTTTTTTAAAAAAAAAAGATATATAAAGGTGTGTACGTTCTGACAAATAGAATCACCAAAATTTGATACCTCTCATCCCCAAATCGCTTTTTTGATAACTTTAACCCTAATCAGGTGCCCGGTTTTAACCTTATATATGATCTCGGTTTTCTTAGGGACATCTCGAGATTAATTTGAGAAACTGTTTTGCTGGTTAGTTGATTTTTGAAACAGTTCCCATAAATAACCTCTCAGGAACCTTCTGAATATTCTACGGAAAAGCTTGGGAAATGATAAGTGGTTACTATTTTTAAAATTTTACGGCTAATTCCATCATAGCCAAAATATTTCCGGATGAAAGATCTTCGTCTTAGCAAATTTTAGAATTTGAGGGCCTGTAAAAATATTTATTCAAATGGCCATTCTTCATCATTATATAATACAAAATAGTTTATATAAGTTTTTAGAATATTTGCAAAATATTGACAAAATAAATTAATTTACCCAGAAAAATTAGTAATCTTAGACAAATCTTTCTGAAAAACTAGAATTTTTTGTGCTGAAATGTAATCGTGAATTTGAAAAAGCGAGACTGAAAGAATACCAAAATTTGTTTGCTGTCAAAAATCTATAAAACTTTCTTCTAATTTTCTGAATTTAAAACGAGGAAAATCAAAAAACCGGAAAATCAGAAAACTACTGGTTATGATCATTGTAAAAAACAATAAGTTTTAAGTAAAAAGCATCATCTGCAAGCAGCGCGAAAGTAGATATTATGAATTTTTCAAGCTGCCAGCAGGCACACAAAAAATGTACACCGAGGTTTTTGAACCGCCCTAGACGAGCAGGGATGATTATCTTACAAGATCTTGCAAGATTCTTGCAAATAGCGTTTATCTTGGAAGATCTTGCAAAATTTTTGCGAATAACGGTAATCTTGCAAGATGCAAGATCCGGACGCTTAACTTGCAAGATAGACGTCCGAAAAATTTAAAGAAAAACAATTCTAAACCCCAATTAACTGAGGGGTTCATAGTGTCTTGCAAGATGATGTAATAGTGTCTTGCAAGAAGAGGGGTGCATAGTATCTTGCAAGAAGAGTCTTGCAAGATGATGAATAATGTTGCAAGGTTCTTGCAAGATTCGTGCAAGATCTTGCAAGATAACCGTCCTCAATCAACTAGGGCGTTCATGTGTCGAAGATTGGCAGACTTAAAACCTCCAGGCAAAATTGTTTAAAATTTTGCTACTAATAGTACCAATTTCTGTCACCAAAACCACAAAAAGTAAAATAAATTTCTTCAAACTGAACTAAGAAGAATATGTTTTGGGTTAAATTTAGGGGTTAGTAGATGAAATTGGACTCAATTTAAAATTGAAATGACAAACAATAAAACTGATTAGATTTGTCCTTTAGCGTGACATTTCTCTAAAACGAAATTTTAGTTACATAGCCCCTTAACCTTTTTTATTTTACTTGCTTTTTCCGGCTGAAAAACGTTTTTTTTTAGCTTGGCAAAACATGAGGCTACTGAAATCAAATGTTTTCGTAAGGAATCATTTTTTAGATTTATTTCTTCACCTTGATGGTTTCACCAGCGTCACGTCTTTGGTGAGAACATTTGCTTTGCTACTGTGAGGTTCAATGAGGCAAAACGGTAAGAGAAGAAAAGTCAAACTTTTTTTCTCACCATGAGAAGAGCGATTGATGAAAACTCTTTTTTAAAAATTAAATTTAAACTGATTTCAAAACCAAGCAAGCATATTTTTTCCTTAATAATGTCACCATGCCCGCAAGAAGAAAACATCTGAGTGAAAATGGCTTGAAAACAACTATAGTTAAATTTGTATGAGAAAAATTTTACAAAACTTTCACGAAGGAGGTGTTTGCGAAAACTACGACCTCATTCGATGTTTTTTTCTAATCTATTAAATGTTCCCCATGAGCTTGATGCTTGTGCAAAAATAAATTAAATAAGACAATCCAATGTCCCATCAGATAGCGCCAATAAAATCAAATCCTTGCAAAAATTGAGTTTTTGGAATTTTGGTCAGATTATGGCGGCAATTAATTCAACAGTTTAACTTGTGCTGTTCAATTTATGAGCTTTAATTCACTCCAAATGCTGAAAAACTGCAAGCTAAGCGGGTTTTTGATAATTCATGGCTTTTGTATTACTTCTGTGTTCGTTAAAGTCGAAAAAAAAGCAAAGATAAAGTAACCACGTGCAACAAAAATACTTTAAAAGGCTTCCTATATTTAAAAAATTGAAATAAGAGATATAAGTTTCAAATTTTATTTAAAGAGTGATTATTGAACATGTTTATTTTTAAGTGAGTTGATAGAAGTATGACCAAAGCAATTCAGACGAAATTTTGTGATCCATACAAATGGCCTTTAATAGTCAATCATGACAAAAAATTTACCATTACTAGAATTTGATGCTGTGATTCGAATTAGCTAAGATTCCGCTAATTGTGTTTACTTTTTGGTCTTGTGGGATTATGCGAACGTTTGTGAATACGTCTCGAAAACTGCACCAAAGAGGAATTAAGAAACTTTAGTGAGATGAAAAATATGTGGCAGTAGAAATTTGAACCGTATAATTTTGGTGAAAAATGACCATGAGCAGATTGTCAGGCAAAATGCTTCAGGCACGAAGTCAGAATTCGAGAAGTTCTGCGCATAAATACTAACGCAACTTGCTTTAAAATTTGTGAATCTAGGCAGCATGATTTCAGACAGCATGATGGGAAAACGCGCGACTCTGATCAGCTAAAAAAATTGTTAAATTTTGTCAAATTATAGTTTATGTTCTTAATGTTGCACTTTCCGCAATATCTGAAGTCGGGAGCAATGAAAATTTTAATCAAAACGTCCAATAAAGCAGATGAATATCTAGAAAAACGAACAAAATCCAAATGAACATCACATTTTGTTTCAATTTTGCAAAAAAAAGTTTATGAGTCAGAACCTGTACCTTTTATATTGTTACTTGCGCTGATAAGTTATATGATCTAACTTTCTCAATTAGCTCATGGATTTAAAGAAAAATTTGAATTTAATAATTTAGTTTTGAAAAACTGGCTTCATGATTAGAATTGCAGATTTATGAGTCGAAGCAGCGGGGGTATGAGGCAGAAATATTTTTACCCTCATTCAAAATAACGGGTCTTTGGGGTCTTATTGATCAACATAGCGAGGTAATAAATCGAATGAGTGGTGTTGTCATTCCAAGTAGCGATCTAACTATTTAAAATAGTGAGTTTTATGATTCAAAGTACTGCAAAAAAGTATGATCAAAACCGTGTATTGAACTTTTTGCTAAGGTACCCCAACCCAGACAATAAATTAACGAAAAATCTGAATGTACATCGACCGCAAGATGAAATTATCTAATCTGCTTTAATTATTTTTGTTAGCATACTTTTGTGTTGTATCCATGCTTTGTTACTTGAAGGGAACTTCAACCAACTACAAAGTAAGTGCGTTATTTGTTACCCAGAGATAAATGATATGGGATATTGTTGGAAAACCTATATGAAATCTACCCTCAAATTAGAAGAGTGTTGCCAGCAGATTGTCGTGTTGCTTTTTGTCCCAAAGAATGTTTACCATTACTTGTTGAACTTTGAATTGCATAGTTCACTTTTGTTTTTTTTTCAAAAACCATCTGACTTCCCTAACTTTAATAGAGACTATGAAGGTCTCACGTGTTGTAAAGAAATTATTGACTGGACGGGAACAAATGTTTGTCACAGCGAACTGTCCACAAAAAGTAAATTTGCTGTTATTGGAAAATCTTATTCAAATTTTCTCCCGACTTGAATTTTTTGTAAAGCAATGCTCGATTACATAGAGAACAAGATGGTTGTGTTGTAAAATCTTGCAGGACCCAGTTTAAGCTGTGTCTTAATTATCAGACCAATTCATACTAAAATCAGAAATGTTCAGACTATAGCTCGTTTCACACACTTGCTCGTTTTTGCTCATTTTGCAGAAATCACTGTTTTAACTAACTTAAAATCTTTACACATGTAGATTTTGAAAAAAAAAACGGAGAAAAGTACTTAAATTTACTCGTTCAACATTTTTCAAATAGTTGGTGTATTTAAACAACCTTACTTAAGATTATTCAGCATTACTTTAGACCACTCTAGTGATGAGGGGATTCAAATCTTCCAAGAATCTTGCAAGAAAAATACAAAATCATGCAAGATTCTTGCAAGAAGAACTCAATTCTTGCAAGAATCTTTCAAGATAAATGGAAGAACTATGCATTATCTTGCAAGATTTCTTGCAAGATTCCTGCAAGATGTTGAATTCTTTGATCACTAGGGCATGCACCTCCATGCTTAACTTTGACCCTAATATAATAAAAATTAGCATTAGACTCATATTTTATATCTTTTGATTTGTCCAGGCCCTATCGCGAGGGTCTCGGATCAATATTTTTGTTTTTCGCTTAGGAAGCGCATTTAATCACTGCTGGGACAATCTTATCAACTTTTAGGGAAATTTACTTAATTTATCAGGTAAATTTACCTAAACCGTGCATGCAATTTGGCGTTCTTGTACACAAACTGCACGCACGGTGCCTGAACAGTGGCTGCCTTGGAAAAATTTACTTGAAATTGGAAAACACTAGGGCAGGTTTAAAACAATTGAAATTTGAAGTCTACATTCATTTGAATTATCCGAAATCTTTTTTCTATTGACGTTTTCAACTAAAACGCAAAACAAAAACAATTTCAATTTAATCGGTCCAATAAATTTTCTTTAGATACTCCAGAAAATTTTACAGCAAACCAGACATTTGTTTTACCAAACAAAGAATCTGGCTCTTCCTAAATAGTTGACTTAAATGCTCCACTGTACAAGGATGACACCGGCTGATCCAGCAAAAACGTTCGATTTTTAAACCTACCACAACTTGTTGATCAAAGTGTCACCAAACAACAAATTCAGTGTATAAATTATTTTTTTTCTGTTTCTTCTCTCACGATCAAAAATACTCAGTTATGTTTGCGTTGAACGAAAACAAAAATAAAGCAAACTGTCTCCAAAATTAGTGAAGTTTCAAATATTTTGCCAATTTTCAGCTTTTCCTATTGAGTTTTTCAGAACCCCTCTTGCTCTAACTTCCTGGTCTCCTTTTATTGCTGTGTTTGTTCCAGCCTACTGTGTGCAACTCATATATGATCTAATTACAGTTGTGACTTCGAACTTTTCAAAGCTGGAAAGAATTAAAGTTTTCACTTTGTCTCAACTGCGGTCACTACTTAGCCAACGAAATAAGCAAATAGGATGAAATAAAAAAAATGATCGACGAACTGATCTGTAATTCTGTGATTTTGTTTCTAATTTCGATTTAATCGAATCAATTCACCGCTTTAGACAGTAAACAATGAAAGTACACGGAACAAACACAAACAAACAAACAAAAAACTAACGCTGTATAATTATCTAGAAAAGCTTACAGTGCTTAACAAAAAATGTGCCAATAGCTGCGCAAAATTAATAATGGTTCTGTTGCAGCAGAAGTCTTGTCTCAGGATGCGCGCTTGAGGTCAAGTAAATAAGTTTTTTTTTCAATAAATGCATAAAAGGCGTCAGTCAAAGTTGATTATCTTCAATCTAAGAGCAAACATGTGATCAACAGACACTTTAGTGAATGCCAAAATAAGTCTTGGCGAACCAAATGATAAGCTAAGCTCCCCTAAAATGAGGCCTTGAGACTAATTATAGAAAGCTTTACTCACAGTACCATGCGACAGTTTTAAAGGCTGAGAAATAGCAATACAATGATTTGAAAAATAACTTTTATGAACGTCATACTAGCACCCTTTTTTGATAAAAGACAAACATTTGGGACAAACGAAGTCTGATCAATTTATGTGAGGCCCATTTTCACTCTATACAAATTCATATTTTTTTAATTTAGCTTTTTCAAGTACCAAAACGTCAGTTTATTAAAAAAAAGTTTCATAGTTTAGCATGGGGAAGCAATCCGAAATGACCTGAACTACAGTGGTCCACATAAGAAATTATTGTCAATCATGGCTTTTTTTCTAGAACCAGTTTTTTCATATCAATTTATGATCTCTCACGCTGTTTTCTTAGCAAACTGTGGTCGAACAGGGTCTCTTCATTGGTCGAGCAATTGTTGTTGTCACAAACAATGGATTCCAGAGCGATTTTTTAATGGGTCTCGGAATTGATTGATTTTGTGATCAGCAATACTCTCGTTTCTTATCTTCTTCGACACCAAGAAGCTATCATTGCAACAAGCAATTCAAGTTAGAAATCAGTTGAATTTCTTGTGGAGAAATCTAAGAAACAATATTTTTAAAAAAAACAACAACAGTTGTTTTTTCATCAATAAGAATTTTGTATGATTATACCTGTTATGATTGAAAAATATGAAACCTTTAATATTTTTATAAAGTTTTTTCTTCTTTTCCTTTATAAATTCCTGAATTTTGGAAAATTGAAGGGCAATACCTCTTGACCAGAATATATGCAATAAAGGAGTCTGCAACTGCAAGTGAAATTTTTTGGTCCAGCTCAAGTCCAATTGGGTCCAGCTGAAGTCGAGTTTACATTTGAGTCAAGCATAGGGCCAGCAGAAATAACGCTGGTCGAGCTACAGTCGAGCTAACCATAAAGTCGGGCTCAAGTTTTGTCTTGGACAACTTGAATTGAGAAAGGTCTTGTCATAACACCAGACCTAGACTATGGTCATGAAGCGCATTCGAAACAATTTCAAAGTTGTGCCACATTCCACAATTATACAAGAGGAAACCTTTACAGTATACCTAAAAACAACACGTGACAAAATTGATATTTGGTTTCCAAACGAAAATCGACTGTACAGAATTGTTATTTTTCAAGACATAATTTCAACGTTGCTACCATAACTTAATTGTTTATTGATTTTGTTTTTACGCCTTTGTGTCATATTTTTGTGGCGAAGAATTTGTATTTTTCTCTTTATTGACTCCCTCTGATGAAAAAGTCCAGTGAGTGAGGGCTTTTGTGAATATGTCGTGGTGAATTATTATTCTGCACCAGTGCTGCTGACTGTTCATTATTATTTGACCGAGTTCGTTCTTTTATTTAATCTCTGTCTGTTGAACATGGTTTCAAAGTCCGGTTTCGGTTTGAAAAAACCACGTGGGGTACTTAATTTTTGATAGGAAATAAACCCTCATCGAATACTTCCACGGAAATAAACAATCACTTCGGTGTTAAAGAGCCTCGTATTTATCGCGTTTCGCCATAGCCCGTAGGCCTGTATATAAAACTTTCATAACCGAAAAAATTATCGCGACCAAAATTAAATTTTCGTGATATATTTACGTGGGTGTTTCTTTCTTTGGGGGTTTATTTCCTAAAACCTTCGAAATTACCATTTGTTTGATAACTTACACCTAAAATGTAAAATTACGTGGCTGTGGCTGTATTTCAATCAAATGTCCAATTTAAAAACGATTGGATTGACAACTATCTCGGTAAAAAAACTCCTTTTTTTTTAAAAAAAAGTAAATTGAAATTATAACCCAAGGGTTAAATTTTACAAGTTCATAATAATTTATAAAAAATTGGTACAATGTTAAAATCAAAATTAGTGGTTCTGTTTTTTAAAGGTAAAAATAACTTTTGAAGCCACCAACGTTCCTTTCCAACGGTACAAGTTTGAATTGTTGTAGCAGATGTTTTTTTAACATGCGTTTAAACTGTGAGCGTGATTTGATAATCCGCACTTCACGCGGAAGTTTATTCCATTTTGGATGCTTTTTTGCAATGATCGACTGCTCGACCCTAAGAGAATTAGATGTTCAGTTCTGTTGTTTTTTCGTAATAAGACATTACAACTTAGAAAAAGAACTTTCAGTGCCATCTGACTTCAGTAATTAGATATCATTCCTAAGTTTTGAAACGCTCATCTGGCTTATGAAATGTTTGCAGCAAAACATCGGATTTTACTAAGAGATCCCATTTTTCAATTGAGGAGTGAATGCATTGCGAAGAAATTCAAGTCCTGAAAAAATAGAGAACTGAAAGTTAAATGAGAAAGGACTAGGGATTTGAATAGTATCTATCGTGCTTTCAGAGGTAACTGATAACGTATTAGGTATATGGATCTGATCCCTGTGGCCATATTTGATAGGACTTTGTTGAGTTGTATATGAAAGTTTAATTTAGAATCAATCATTATACCCAAGTATCTGCAGTGACTTTGTGACTTACTTTACTGTCCCCGACAAACTATTGGATCAAAAATTTGATTTTTTTCGAGACGCAAAGAAGTTCAGTTTTAACAGTATTCATGATTAATTTGTTTTGTTTTAGATAATTAGTTGTTTTCTCAAGTATTTCAGGCACACATTTTTCCAGTTCGGCGACATTGTTTCTGCTAGAATGGAAACTTGTGTCATCAGCAAATGGAATTATGTCGAAAGTTCCTTGTACTTTTTCTCGAAATTTATTTTATTTCATTCCAAATCAGTTCATTTGTCTTTGACAGCTCATATAACTGGCTTTTCTTTTAGTTTGTTGTAGTTTTCAATCGGGTCTTCAATTAAATTTTAGGCAGTGATTTTTTTTCCATTTTCAAATGATCAAGGAACAAAAAAGGAAGTTGCCATAAAATCTACTCGATTTTGTTATTTACTCTCAGGCGAAGTTTGAGAGCCAAATTTTTTTTGCATTTTTTTGCTCGATGGTCGTATTTACGTCTAACTGGATTGTCTTTTCTTTTAAATTAGCCAGATAAGCTGGTAAAACCCGTTGGCATTAAGCGATTGTTTAGTTCCATAAAAATTTTGTAAGTCTTTAATGGGAGGTCTTATCAAAATTCTAAGGAATTAATGACGCATAAATTTTAGTCTGACCCCACCACCCCCCTCTCCCACTCTTGTGCTCCTGTACCTAGCTACAACTACTTTCAGCCCATGCAAACTGTTTGAGAGCATTAATTCTTGGTTTAGTCAGTTTCTGTTATTACCGCGGAATGTTGCATTGTAAAAATAATTGATGTTTGTTAATTGATCTATGCCACAAATTTTTATTTACAATTAATTGAATTCTTCGTTTTCTTTCGAATATTGAAATTGTGATAATATTTTCTTCAATTTCAGATTCAAGCAGATCAAACACCACCACCTGAAAAACAGGACTCTCTTTGAAGACCCAGAGTTCCCTGCCGACTCCAAGTCTATCGACCCTGGAAACCCCGGAAAATATGATAAGTATGGGATTGAATGGCTGCGCCCTGTGGAGCTGTTCGAGCACCCTGCCATGTTCGTAGATGAAGCTAGCCAGCTCGACATCTGCCAGGGCATGCTAGGTGAGTATTTTTTGAGCTGAAATATTTGCCCCTATCATTACAAAAAATGGCCCGTCTTTGTCAGTTTTTCGCCGAATCCAATCAAAGCTTCTCTTTTGTCGAGTTGAGCGGTTTTTATCAATTTCAAACAACAAAATCAATTTATTTCGATTTCGACGATGCTTCTGACAGCAAACTGAAAAAAAAGTCAGCACTTCTTAAAAACAAAACCAGTGACAATGAACAAACATAACCGACTAACGTCGAGCGAATTGCTCTCAAACGACCGGCGAGCGGTTGGCTTCGTCAGTAGCTAGCCACGGTTTAGTGAGGCTAGCTTTAGCTTAATTGAAAAAAATGAGACACTTTAAGAACATGCAGCTATGCTCATTTTCCGTAACTCAGTCTGCGCTTTTCAGTTAATTCTGGCCAAAATTATTATCAAAATTTAAAATCAAATTTTAGCCAACAAAAACTGGTGACCATAATGGAGCTGAATTGAGAAAGAATACAAACAAAAATTTCTGACTTAAGAATTGAGCACTTCTTGTACTTCTTTAAAAAATGTATGAGTATTGCGATATTTATCATCACCGGGATATCAAAGTTCGGAGCGAAAACCATATATTGAATAACTCATAGAGGCTGATAAACATAACCGACTGAATTCGGGCGGATTGCAAAAAAAACCAAAGATAGGAAGGACCCATTTAAAAATGAAGTTACGATAAAACGATAAATAATTAAGAAAACACAATTCCTAAATACAAAAATTTGAAAGATTTTGAATTAAAAGCAAGATTTTGGGTCTGCTCCATATTATACTCCACCTTATTGATTTCATATCTTGAATAAAAAAGAGTTACTCCTGTTTTGTACAAATTGCGGAACGAAAGCAATGGAAACATAGCCGACTAACGTCCCGCGAATTGCTCGCAAACGACCGGCGAGCGGTTGGCTTCGTCAGTAGCTAGCCACCGTTTAGTGAGGCTAGCTTTAGCTTAATTGAAGGGGCGTAATTGAGCGCAGCGGGGGGGAGATGCACCGGAGGGCTGATGGGGTGGCAACAGTGGGTGGGGGGGTCAACCTCTAAGAACAGCCCTTCGCACTATAAGTGTAAGTCTCCGAACAGATTCTGTGAATCGCATACTTGAAGACTAGTGAGCTGAAAGACTCTAAGAGTATTTAATGCCCGCTGGGTGCTACCTGTTTATCCCGTTTTTGAGAACGAAAAGTCAAAACCTCAGACAAAAAACTGGTCAAGTGAAATATCGCATAAAAAAGACCCACAGGACTAATATAATTGCTACAAACTTCGTTTGAGAACAATTAAAAATGGATCAGAAACATCGTTTCTTATTCGCCCCATTTTCTCAAACGCTTGGTACAATTTTCCAGCCTACTTGCCCTACTGAACGTTTTGTTTTTTTGCGAATAAACTATCATCAGAATTAAAATATAAATGATAGTTATTAGATTTAGATGTGTTCTTTATCATTTTAAGCAATCTGTTCCAATTGGAGACAAAGAGCTGCTATAAGCTGCTTGCAACCAAGTTTGATTTTGTTTTGGTGGATAATTGCATGTTTCATTTTGGTGAATTTTTTGACGAATGAAGAATGTACCAATTTAGAGAACTCAAACAGTTTTTTTGTAAACGTTGAAATCTACGTGTTAAAAATCAGTAAATGAAAATCTTTGAATAAATTTTAAAATATTCTACCTTAATTTGACGAGTTCACTAAAACTTTGTCACTAAAACTTTGGTTCAATAAAACTTTGTCAAATTCTGATTAGCAGGGCTCTAGCATGTTGAAAAATAAGTTTCCCTATTCATGACAACAAAATTTTTTTTTATTAAAATATTTCATGGTTCAAAAAAGAGACTTTTTAGTACTATTGATCTTCTAGTGCCTTGTTTTTGAAAAATTCTGAAAATAAGTTTTGAACAAGATAACAAGAGTTTCTGAAGCCAATAAGATCTCATCTAAAAAATTGCTGCAGTTCTTTTTATATTCAATGGTTTTTTTTCTAGGTCCGATTGTGAGCCTCATGACAATTTCCATGAGGCGTAAAACTTCAAAAGAGGAACCCTCATCATTTTAGCTAACCAAAATCAATTAGCTAACCAAAATAATAGTCCAGTTTTGTCCAATATTTGTAGCATTATATGCTGACATTAAATAAAATTTTAATCCAATGGGCCTAAAATGGTATATAATTTCAAGTGAAATACTTCACTTCAGTGAAGTGTAGTTGCAGGTGTTGGTGGGTTTTTTTGCTAATCCTAATACGTTCCTTGCAACGTTTTAAGACTGTAGTCATCGTCCTGCTCAAAACGTGCATCACCCAAAATTTCAATTTTTTTTCGAAATTTTCAAAATTTATTATGATTTTGCTATGAACATCATGGGAACCAAAACCAAGAATGCTCAGTCTATTTTCAGAAAAAAAAGTGTATCTATGCGAATATACTGCACATAATGAGGTAGCAATATACTCTTAGGATACACTGATAAAGTACTGGGCCGACGATATGCAATTGGAATCCAATGTTTCAGCACTGATTCACTATGGCAATAAGATCCGGGGTTCAAGATTTTGAAATTGCATTTAGTTTAATGTCTACGTTGCTAATTGCGTGTTGCATTTGCTTTTTCGAGATCTTTGTGAGACCAAATAGTCAAACTATTTAATATTTAAATATGACCGATGACTCGCTTTTTGTGTTATTATATCTCCTTTTGTGGATAACTGATTTCCTTTTGCACCGTATAGTGACAACTCCGTTGTGCACAATCTCAAAGTCTCAGGCTTTTGAAATCGAACTGTTTTTTTTGTTTCTTATTTACTCTCCTGTAAACTAGTATTCCGAAATATTGCGCCTTTGTTTGTTAGTTTATGGTAGGGACGAGCATGCTCTAATTTCCCGCGTGAAAGGCAAGAAAACAAATGAATTTTTTGTGCAAAATTTGCAGATTGCACCCGAATGGAAATAAAAATTGCGCCGCTATAAGAAACGAGATCGTTTTTTAAAATCCAACTGAATTTTGATATTTGGGAAAAAATACGAGTCGAATAGATACAATATAAGTATGCAAAAATTTTCTTAAGGAAGCGGGTTTAATTGCTGAGTATTTGCAAGTCATTTTGTGTATTTCGATCGACCGACTAATATTTACAGTTGATTACTTTTGATAACTAAATCAGTTTGTCAAATCACTCAAAAACAATTCATCTCTCAAAATGATCCAATTAGTTATGACATCCATATAGCTACAAAATGACCCACACAATCAGAACATACTGACTCTAAGATGAGCGGAACAGTCATGCAAGTTCAATTCTTGCGTTGATTGGGTCACACACTTAGAAAAACACATTTGTTTATTTGAGTTTTGATTATGAGAAAAGTAACCCGGATCATAGTAAAATTGTAAATAAGCACTGAATCAGAGTATTTTCACTCTGTATTTTACTATGAACAGATTATAATCATTTTCGCTGTTCAGACAAAAAATCGTAGAAAAAATTTTAAAATGCTTATTGTGGATGAAAATTTGTTTAACCAGTTGTACCTGTTTTTCACTTTCGGAATACCAGGTTTTCATTTAAAAAAACTGAAATTAATTTTTTCACCAAAAGAAAACATATTCGTTTATTTTTTTCCTAGGTGACTGTTGGCTGCTGGCTTCGATTGCGAGTCTTACGCATGACAAGGAGCACTTGAACATGGTGGTGCCCCCTGACCAGGGCTTCGAGAGGGGACAGTACTGCGGGGCATTCCGATTCTGCTTCTGGCAGTTTGGAGAGTGGATGGAGGTCATCATTGACGACAGGTAACCATGCAAGGATAATCTCGAGTTGATCAAACTTGCATACCGTAAAATAAATCATTTATGTTGCACAATTAAACATAGAACCGTCCATACATGGTCCATCAAAGGTATATGGAATGCCGATTATGTTCTTGCTATGCTTGGCGAGGTACCCCGTATGGTCCGTTTCACGGCAAATAAGTTTCCATAAAAAATTAGATCAATTTTTCAGCTTTACCATATACACATAAACGGTACTTTTATATGAAAAAATATATATATATGGATGTACATGTAGCGTTTTATGGAAAGTAATTTAATGCGTCTTTTGGATAAATTATCGGTCAAACTCTAAAATTTTTGCTATTGATTTATGGTGAGTTTCTGTGAAATCTATACCCTGGTCGCGGTTTGGCGGTGAATTTTCGCAAGAAATTCGGTGAAATGCGGTGAAAAAAATGTCACCGCGTATTTCTTACATCTTTTTGCGGTTAACTTCTTATTCCACTGCGCCAACAGTCACTTGATTCTATGACATTTCTTGTGAATTTAAATCAGATATAATAAACGTAGGAAGACAAATGCGGTGAGTTTTTGTAAGAAATGCGGTGAATTTTGCGGTGAATTTTCTTAAAAAATGGGGTGAATTTCAGTGAATTATTTTTTTCCACCGCATACACGGCAATCATCGCATTTCTTACAAAATTCACCCGAAAACCTTGACCCAAAAACCTCAAAGTTCTTTTCATGGCCGTCATTGAGAGGTATTTAAGATCACAGTAATAATAAATTGTTTCCAGCAACCATTCAACATCTTCAAAATCAGTTATACAAATACATTCTCCAATTTTGACTGTGGTAGGTCACTATCGGGTAGTAGACCATTCTCAAGTTTGTCACCCGGTTGGCGAATCAAATTTTAAAAAAAAATTTTTCTGAATTGTTCGAATCGGTATCAGAACTTTTGAAAAATAAAACAAACCTTGAAAAATTGAATAAATTGTTTTTCACCCAGGTTGAGGTCCAGACCGAAATGGTCTCTGATCAGACCGTCCCATACAAAGCTGATCTCTGATCTGGCCATCCAGTACCGAATTGACCTCTGGTCAGACTATTGAGCGCTCCAAAAATTTTATATAGTAATTATCATCTTTGGAAGTGCAATTGTTTATTTTTGTTTACAGATTGCCGACGTACAATGGCAAACTGATATTTGTTCACTCCGCCGACCATGGCGAGATGTGGTCTGCACTTCTTGAAAAGGCATACGCGAAACTCTTCAAGAGCTACGAGTCTCTTAAAGGAGGCCAGATTGGGGAAGCTCTGGTCGATTTCACCGGGGGTATTGCAGAAGATATCAAACTGGACAAACCACCCCCTAACTTGTACAAGAGGGTGAAGAAAGCCCACGATAGGAAATATCTGATGGGTTGCTCTGTCGATGCAACAGGTTATAACATAACTATATTATAATATTAAACATTACAATATTAGACATTCGAACCCTATTTGGTTAAATATATAAAAACAATCCAAATAATAACATTTTTCAGTTTATGATAAAACCGTTTAAAATGCAATATGAAATGACATCAGGTTGTGTTGTTTGATTTTTTTGATATTTTGAATTCACTCCTAAAATTTATGTTCCCGTTCTTTATGGTGAGATTTAGACTCACCTTATCAGGACTGAGACACATAATGATGATTTGCATGATTTTTTCAAAACCGTTTTTTTCAAAATGTTTTTTTTCTTTTGATCGTAGGTGCAGGGCGCAGGCTTAACTTGTGAGGTTTTCCACCTGATCACAAATTTTACTAGCTTTCTCTATTAAGTTACATCTTACTTATTGTGATAGTAACTAATAAAAAAGTTTGGTGTTCAAACAATAATACTAAGCTTCCTAATCTGAATTTAACATTGGTTCGTGGATACCTGTTATCATGGGTTAAAAGGGTTGGGTAAGTTGGGTTAATCGGAAAATTAATGGGTAAAATAATGGGCAAGTTGAGTAAATGGGTTGGGTTAATTGACATTGCGTAAAATGGTAGTGGGTAAAATGGCAGGTTCGGTAAAATGGTAGTGGGTGAAATGGCAGGTTGGGTAAAATGGTAGTGGGTAAAATGGCAGGTTGGGTAAAATGGCATTGGGTAAAATGGAATTGGGTAAATTGTCCTGACACCGTTAAATCAACCCATAAAATTACATAAAAAATAGTTACATAAAAAAAATTTTATTGTTTTCTGTTAGACGTTATTTTTGTTTCGATGCCACAAAAATTAAAAACAAAAACAAGCCCTTATAATTTTGCAGGCGTAGTTGAAGAGAAAATGGACAATGGTCTGGTAAAAGGCCATGCATACAGCGTCACTGGGGTTTCGACCGTAAATGGAACTGACCTGATCCGAGTTAGGAACCCTTGGGGCAACGAGCGAGAGTGGAATGGACCCTGGAGCGACGGATCAGACGAGTGGAATCAGGTATCGCGTCGTGAGAAGGAGGCACTCGGAGTCACTTATGATCACGATGGTGAGTTCTGGATGGCATTCGATGACTTCACTCGAGAGTTCAGTCGCATCACAATTTGTCACAAGGCCTCCTTCGACTCAGATTCGAACACGCATTTCAACGTTTCTGAGAACGAGGGAAGTTGGGTGAAGCGAGTGACTGCTGGGGGGTGTAGAAACTTCCCCGAGACGTTCGGGACGAACCCTCAATACCGGGTGATTCTGACCGATACCGATGATGACGATGACGATGTTTGCACATTGACAGTATCCTTGATGCAAAAGAATTCCAGGGGGTTCTCCAACTCTGCTTTGACGATCGGGTTTATGATCTACCCGATTGCCGAAGACGTGAACAAGTATCTCGAAGACGGCAACCGTCTAATCAAGGATTACTTTTTGTACCACAAATCTTGCGGTCGCTCGGCCAGTTTCGTCAACTCCCGGGAAATTGTCCAGACATTCACACTTCCTCCCGGGGAATACGTCATAGTTCCTAGCACCTACAAACCCAACGAGGAGGGCGACTTTTTCGTGCGTCTGCTCACTGAGACTTCGGCCAATCAGGGCTCAGAGTTGAAAAACCAGATTGATGTCGATGATCACATGGATTCCTACACCGACTACGATAACGAAGACCCAGAGATGGTAAGGAGACTTCGACCGACGTTTGACCAGCTGGCGGGCGAAGATCGCTTCATCTGCACTACTGAACTTTTGACCTTGCTCGAGTTCATCAGCGCTGACGTCAGCGAAGAAAAACCTGACATAAGTCACGCTTACGCTCTTATGGCTCTGTTTGACAAAGACAACAGTGGGAAATTGGATTTCCACGAATTTATGAAGTTGTACCGATACTTTGTAACATGCAGCGAAGTCTTCAAGAAACATTCGGAGGATGGAAAAGCCAGTCCTCTTGAGCTGGACAAAGCACTGCAAATCATGCATGTTAGGCTTCCGAGGAAGATCTTGGGAATCGCTGTGAACAGATACGGCGATGAAGAGTCAAACATATCATTTAGTGACTTCATGGCCATCACTAGCAAAGCGAAGAGCATCATCGGAACCTGTCAAGAGGACTCTTCAGGAGTTCCTTTGAAAGTTATAGAGAAGCTGCTAATGGCTACTCTTATCATGTAAATATACTCAAACAAAAGGTTTCTTCACTTAATTCTGACAAACTGATGTTGACAACTTTTTCTATCTTCTTTCTATCGACCATTTATTTACTGATTTACGATGTAAAATAATAAGATAACAATAATTGATACACCAGACACTGATGGCAACCGAAAATACTCAAAACTGATCCTGTGCTTCCAGTTTTCACAATTTGGGACTGTTTCTTTAGTTCTCAGATACAACATTCCATGCTAACTACCTTAGGAAAAACTTTGAAAAATTAGTAGGCCTTATACGGTGTAATAGAAAACTTTGTACAGTGCCATAAAATGTCTGCTCACATTTTATAAGATCTCATTTTTTCACATTTTTCTTGTTGAGACTTTATAACTTACAAATCTTTACCTGGTCGTACTACGGCCCGTAGAAAATTTAGCAATATTTTAGAGTTCCATTTTCATCGATTATAGACTTATGCTGTACCGTATTACGGTCTTAGTAATTTTCCGATTATGATAAACCGGGGCTGTTACAAGTATATACAATAATTATCATAATTATTTTAATTAAATTAATTAACAGCACTTTTTCGTAATTTTGGATTCATCCAAAAATTATCATGGTAGCAGAACGCGTTATATTGTTCACTCATGATTACTCGACCTAAAGTTTTAAGAGACAAGCGATGGACAACAAGAAACAGTTCCAGTAAATTTTCTGGAAAAGATGTCATCATTGATCTTCTCTAATCTGTACCGCTAACCAAATAGATATAATGCATAATTCCTATTAACAATGTTCTGGCGAAACCTTAAATAAAATGAGTGTCAATAATTATGTATTTCGAATTTATACAAAATATTTCATTAATTAAATTTGAAATTTCTGCTAAATAAAAGTTTTCTGCTAAATAAAAGTCTGAAACACGAAACACTATCCACTATTTTAGAGAATGTTCTAAAGAAACACTTTGAGCCCAATGAAAGTGCACAATAAAGGCCATTCAAAGGCGATTCAAAGGAGAACATAAAGTGGTTGATTGTTCTCTAGTCCTGGCCTTAACTTCTGTTATACTCATACACAAGGAGTATAGTCAATTGAATCGCAAATGGCTTTGCAAGTACTGAGATAGGCACTTGCGTCGCGAATGGCAGGTTTAGTTGTGACTTTCAACTAAATTCTTTCTAGATTGGGCAATCGCGGTGCGATTGACTCTAACTGAACTACTCAGTTAAAACGAGAAGTATTTTGCAAGGATTAAATTAAACTGAGCGTTAGCGCTGCAAATTGGAAAATGAAAGTTAAAGATAATACAGATTATGAAAGAAAGTTTGTTCAGGTTTTAATCATACATAAAGGAAGCAAAGTTTGATTTGTTTATAACGTGAATGAATATATATCCGGTACAGACAGGATGAACAGACTTAACTGCAAAAATGGGAGGAAGTATATAGCACTGAACTAAAAATGGCATTCGCCCTTCAAAAGGAACTTACAACAATAAATTAGTTTAAAATACGGATATGGATACATGAACGGTATCCATTGTCGTATGACATTTCCCCCTCTTGGGGAAAAATTAATTTACTAGATTAAAATCAGAAAATTAATAAATATTCACCGGTTAGTAAGTAATAAAATATTAAATAATAGATAGAATAAAAGTTTATGAAAGTTTTCTTTATCAAAGATCACTCGCTGTCGCTATTTTCAGCAATTTCGGCCTGGAGAACTGTCATCTCCCTTGGTTGGTTTTGCGAGTACTCATCTCCTTCATTTGATCCTCCCGCAATGCCAGTGTCTTGGTAATCAGTGTAACCTTCTGTGTTACGGACTTTTTCGACAATTGTTAGCGATTTTTGGGATTTCTTTTTCAATGTCCTTTTGCTTTTTCTAATAGAAGACGTATCCGAATCCGATGTATCACTGACCGTGATTTTGCGTTTTGAAGTCTTCCGCAAGATGGGCGTAGGTTGTTTTTGAGCTGAGGAGGTTGTTTGTGTTCCAGATGGCCCTGCTATATCAGACGATACCACTTGCGGCGCTATTGGACTAAAATTTAATATTTGTGTAAGGTCGGGTCGATTTTGGAATGCCTCATCGTATTTCGGGTTTCTTTTTGGTACTCTCATCTTCAATGATCTTGCGACATTGCTAGCTGTAGATATACAAGATCGTGCCGACGAAACGACACTTACATCGTCTGTGTTTTTTCTGTTTCGCTTTATCTTTTTCTCTCCAGTATTTTTTCGGAAAAGATCTCTTTTGTGCTGTTGAATTTTTTGTTCAAGAGTTTTTTCGTTTATTTTCTTTGGGCGTCGCTCTATGTACTGTGCTAACGTTGTTTCCCGTTCAGCTCGCGTTCCAAATTTTGCGATGTCAGAATTCCTGACCCGTACTTCAGGTTTGGAAGGTTCTTTGATGACACTCGTCGTTGGGCTTATTTTGCACACTGTACTGCCAGGTGCTAATACTTCGTAGAGGCCGTCCAAGTTTTTCTTTTGGCGCTGGTTCTCAGGTATTTTGCGGGCCAACTTCACTTGAACGCTTCGTTCGGAGCAGGGAATTGCTTGGTGAATGACATCTGGTTTTATAAAACGATCTTCCCCGTCCTTCCTTTTCTCTTGTTCTGTTCTTGCGCGGGCACTTGCGGCGCAAATGACTCGCTCAATTTCCGTGTCGGAACAAAGAGCTGTATCCGCCCACTGTTCATCTGTAAGATAGGAACGACAAGGGATTGTATCCTCGTCTAAATAATAACTAAATATTGCATTATAGTTGAGATTTTTACTATCAGATTTAGTTGTAATATTTGATATAGGTGTGTTACATTTTCTACCGAAATGTGCCTCAAAGGGCGTGGTTGTGATTGTTTTTTGTTTTGATATTCGGAGTCGTTGTATTATTGCTTTGAGTGAATTTTCTAAATTGAATTTTTTATTTAATTGTGATTTCAAGCAAGATAATTATCGTTTAATTGTTTGAATGATACGTTCTACTAATCCGATTGCTCTATGGTCATTTGCAGGTGCATAAATAGGTGTTATATTATTTTCGGTGCAGAATGTTTCAAATTTCTTTCCTGTAAAACATCCAGCTTGATCTAATCTAATAGTTCTAGGCACTCCATGATGATATATATAATTATTTAAGAATTTGATTACATTTGGGCCTGATGCGTTATGTACTATTTCTGCTGTGGGATATTTAGAGTATCTATCTATACTAGTAAGAAAATATTGTTCTATTCCTTTCTCATTTAAAATTGGGCCACCAAAATCTAATTGTATTTCGTCATTTGGTTCACTACATTTAGGTAGAGGTGTCCATTTGCGGTGCGAAATCACTGATTTTAGATTCTTACCAATATCCGTGCAAGCTTTGCACTCACTGGCCTTTGCCAGAATGTCTCTGTGGATGTAGGGCCACCAGATATTTTGAGCTAAGGAAAGCATAGCGAAACTGCCTGGGTGTGTGGAGTGTATGTCCTCCAACACCGCATCTTTAATGGATTTTGGGATTGCAATTCTTTCATCTAGGCGGACACACCCGTGCTTCACGCTAAGATCTCTCCAATATGAAGAGAGATAGGGACTGATTTCTTGTAAACGTTCTGCATCATTTCGAAGTACACAGTCCCTTACTTCTTTCAATATTGCGTCTTTTCCAGTCAGTATTGCTAGGAATTTTCTACTGAACACTTTGTTAAGGGTCTCGGTGAACATTATATCCTCAGCTTCGTCTATCATACTACCAGTTGAGGTTTCAGTATGAGTTGTTGCATTTGATTCGGGTGTTGAAGGTGTTGTGTCGGAGAACGTTACTCTTGCTTTAGTAGGGGTCGATTTAGAGCGGGTTGCTTTAGCTTTTGACATCGTGCTGAGACTATTTACTGAATTATTTGATATGAGAGGTTTATTGAGTTTATTCACAAAGTAGTTTTTCCTAGGCAGATTTTGTGCAAAAAGCGAGTGATTTTTGGGTGAGTGGTATTTATACTTGGGGATTTGTGTTTTCGCGCTTAATTTAGTGTTGTTAGGTGTATTACTTGACTTATTACCATTAATAGGCAGCATTAAGGATAATTGTTCAGATTGTTCACATTCTTTACTGTCTAAGATTTGCACCTCTTTTGCAGCGAATTTGTTAATGGAATGTGAATTATTTACTTTACGGTGATTTGGTACAATATGTAATTTTGTAAATGTAGGTGGCATTTGCGACGCAAATGGATGTACAGAATACGGATTAAGTTTAGAATTAGCATGTGTTAATTGCGGTGCGAATGGAGGTTTCAATGATGAACTGGTTAATTGTGAGGCAAATGCTTTATCGCAATTAGTTGAATTATTGCTTTTTGGTATGGTTGATCGCGATGCAAATGGTTGTGTAACTTTTAGTGAAGGCAAATTCGACTTTAATATGTTTCTAAATTTTGTAGTTGCAGTTTGTCTATTGGTAATTAAATGTCTCATTGAATCACGGATTTTAGAAATTGTTGCTACAACAAAATGCTCGTCGTATGTAGATATCTTTTTAGCTCTTGCAAAAGGGTTTCTAGAAATGTAATCAACGAGTCCCATTTTTGCACCTGGCATATGCTCAATCGTGAAATTATACGGTAGCAATCTATCTATCCATCGAGACAGTCGACTATTGTATGATTTATTTGATCGGTGTTCTTTAAGTATTGACAATAGGGCTCTATGGTCTGTTACTAGCGTAAAGTTTTTTCCGTATAAGTAGTATTTAAAATAATCGATTGACCAAACTATCCCCAATAGTTCCAATTCGTTGACGCTGTAGCGTTCTTCCGTTGAATTGAGGAATCGCGACGCGAAGGCTATGGGTTTCCAACCGTCCGGTGTGTTTTGTTCCAATGCTGCCCCCAATCCTGAACGGGAGGCATCACATTTTACACGAACATCCAGTTTGGGGTTGTAATGGCTATTTTCTGTACTATTTGCTATTTTTTCTTTAATCTGATTAAAATGTTTAGTATGTTCGTCTGTCCAGATGAATTTTATTGATTTCTTTAGTAGTGGTCTAAGTGGATGACATAATTGTGCTAGGTGAGGTATAAATTTGCCAATATAATGTACCGACCCGAGAAATGATCTAAGACGTTTTAATGTTGTTGGTGGTGGTATTGTTAAGATTGCGGCTGTTTTGCTTTCTAAAGGTGATATTCCAGTCTGTGTATATTTGTAACCGAGCCATTCTATTTCAGATTTAGCAAAATGACATTTCTGGAGGTTAATTCTCAAGTTATCATCATCTAATTTCTTTAGACATTTGTGAACGTAGGCTAAATGGTCTGCTTCAGTGCCGGTACTAACGATTATAATATCGTCCAAGAAACAATATGTGTTTTGTAAACCTATGAGAGTATAATCCATGGCTTTTTGAAACTCTGCCGGCATATCTGTAAGTCCATAAAAACCAGTTTTGAATCTATATGTACCTGTAGATTCTCCACATATGATGTTAAAATTACAGTGTTTTGCTGTATCGTGATGTAATTTTAATTGACTGTATGCATATTTGAGATCTAATGTGGTGAAATTTGCTTGTTGACCATTTTGTGTATCTGTGAGGTGTTGTGATATGGTGTCAATTAGCATTTCAATATTAGGCATTTGGTATTTGTTTTTATGTATCGCTTTATTTAATACTTTTGAATCTAATGCGAGTTTTATCGACTGATCTTTTTTCACTGTGATTACAATCGGAGAGATGAAGTGTTCGTCAGAGCAACTAGATAGTTTTTCGATATGACCCTCAATCTGTAGTCTTTCTAATTCGCTTGATACTCTAGGTTGAAGATTTATCGGAACACGTCGACCTTTTTGATGCTTTGCTGTGAACGTTTGATGAAACTTTGACTTTGCTACATGTGTTTTAGATAAACCAATTCTCGATACTAGATGTGGAAATTGCGTCGCGATTGACTCTTTAATTTTACATGTAGGATTATTGATGTTATAAACACATTTACCAGTTTCTGGTTGTTGTTGGACAACTGCAAGTCCCAAAGTAGTGAACAGATCTCGTCCGATGATATTTTTGTGTCCATCATCTACCACAGTCAATATTGCTGATTTGTCTTGCCATTGATTGTAGACTACTGTGGTTTCCAAGTGTCCAATGACTTTGATCGGCTCATTTGAAAAAGTTTTCAAATTCCTTTTTTCCGTCGATTCTATCCATTTAGCTGAGTTTGTAGATCGTAGGATTTTGTTTGCTAGACTTTGTGTGATGATGCTCACAGCACTTCCAGAGTCGATCATGGCAGATGTTTGTATTTCTCCCATTTGCACTTCCACGTTTAAGGTTCTAATTGATGAACTGAATCCGAAGAAATCGCTGCTACGTAGTCGTCAGAGTCGCTATCATAGTTTGAATCGTACACCTGGTCGTACAATTGTTGATAGCTCGTTATATAGTTTACTCATTCTTCGTCATCACTCTTTTCCGGCATCTGATCGATTTGGTTTACGTTTGATTTTTGAGTTTTCTGAATTGGATGCTGTGACTTTTGGTTTCCGACATTTTCTAGCGAAATGACCCATAATACCACAGTTATGGCATTTTTTACCATTCGCGGGACAAATCTGCTTATGGTTGTGGCTCCAGTGAAGACCACAATCCATACAAATACTCGTATATTGATAGTTTTTTGGGATAGATGCGTAGCGAGTGAAGTCTCGCTTTGTTGAAGGTCCATTCGCGTTGCGATTGCGTATTGAGTTATTATTGATGTAATTCACTGAAGTATTACCTGACATCAAGTTTTGGTTAATTTTCTGCTGGTTCTGGGCTCCCATCTCCATTTGTATGGCGATCTCCAATGCT
The DNA here is from genome assembly GCF_964194025.1 of Convolutriloba macropyga. Classification (NCBI taxonomy): domain Eukaryota; kingdom Metazoa; phylum Xenacoelomorpha; order Acoela; family Convolutidae; genus Convolutriloba; species Convolutriloba macropyga. The sequence continues at coordinate 59,917,829 of NC_134475.1, read as the reverse complement.
TTTGGTGGATCTACTGTTTCCTTCAACAACTCTTTCTGAGTCTCGTGATCAAGCATATTTAATATGAATGCATCACGAATTAGTGTAGTTTCTTCACTACCAAGATTACAATTCTCCGCCAATTCTATGAGGCGGCCGTAGAAACTTTCTAACGATTCTCCTTTTTGTTGTTTACACGAGTAGAAAACGAAGCGATCGTAAGTTATATTACGAACCTTTGTGAATGAGTCCTCCATTGCTCGCCACAAATCTTTAAAAGGTTGTTTCTCGATCTGAAAATGAGGGTATTTGCTCTTGAAGATCCGTCGTCCCTCTGTACCGATGCTTAGATATAGCAATGATATTGTCTTCTGTTCACAAATTCCCCATGGTTTGTCGCCACAGAGGATCCCGATTTCTTCAATCTTTGCACAACGATTTTTCCAATTGACTTTCAGTTGTTGGTTTCGGACTTTACGATCTCTTTCCGTTGCCTGTGTGTGGTTCTCCACCGGTGCTTCATAGGTAGGCTCAGGCGGGTATGTCACTGTTGCTGGTGGATCATTCAACAGGGTATCCAATTGGATCCCTTCCTTAGCAAGTAGAGCTAATTTCCATTGCTGCGTCCATTTGATCCACGTCAGGGAAGGTGTTGCTGTCGGTTTCTCCCAAAATGCTTCTATATGGAGTGGTGTTTTCTTTGAGTCCGCTGCTGACTGCGCCATGTTAAACTCACACACAAGGAGTATAGTCAATTGAATCGCAAATGGCTTTGCAAGTACTGAGATAGGCACTTGCGTCGCGAATGGCAGGTTTAGTTGTTACTTTCAACTAAATTCTTTCTAGATTGGGCAATCGCGGTGCGATTGACTCTAACTGAACTACTCAGTTAAAACGAGAAGTATTTTGCAAGGATTAAATTAAACTGAGCGTTAGCGCTGCAAATTGGAGAATGAAAGTTAAAGATAATACAGATTTTGAAAAAAAGTTTGTTCAGGTTTTAATCATACATAAAGGAAGCAAAGTTTGATTTGTTTATAACGTGAATGAATATATATCCGGTACAAACAGGATCAACAGACTTAACTGCTAAAAATGGGAGGAAGTATATAGCACTGAACTAAAAATGGCATTCGCCCTTCAAAAGGAACTTACAACAATAAATTAGTTTAAAATACGGATATGGATACATGAACGGTATCCATTGCCGTATGACAACTTCAAAAGAGCGCGCTCGACTTAAATAGTCTATGAAAAGTACTTAGCACGACTTTAGTGGTTATCTCTAACTTGGTTCTACCCGGCTATTTTTACATTCAATTTAAGAGCGGACTAATGCACATAATGTTGTAAAAAGCATTGCCCTTGGTTTTTCAATGTTGAACAAGTTATAAAAAAGGAGTATGTCAATATGAATGACATTTTTTTCTGCAGTCAAAACTGCTGAAAAACTATTACATAAAGTCAATGCTCATGAAGTAACATTTTTTTGAGCAATGCTAGTTAACTCCAATCACCTGTACGACGTTTCAAACCCTAGTCTATTACCGTCGGCTATATTGCAAGATCTTGCATGATTCTTACAAGATCGTGCAAGATAGCAGTGGGATATGCAAGAATCGTGCAAAACCAGCCTCGATCTCGTAATTTTCTTGCAAGATAAGCGTCGGAGACTGGCAAAGTTCTGCAAGATAAGCGTCGATCTTCCAATAAACCTACAGGACACTCGGTTGAAACTTGCAATGGTCTTGCAATGTAGGTGTCGGCAAATCTTGTCTGAAGTTGAGCGTGCGCCTTTTTATCTTCTTTAATGACTAGAGACGGTGCATTACTGAGCCTCAGAGGGACAACACCTGAGCTAGCCGTAAAAAAACTAAACAGCTAAGACTAATGCACGATGGGGCCACAGAGAAAGGCGGGCATTATCGCGCTGCAGAAACAAACAGACCAAAATAAGGAAAACGAGCACTGACAGGGGCGGGGTTTTTGCTCCTCAAAACCAACAAACAAACATAAACATAAACATGTACATGCACCAATATGTGGGAACGGAGAGGGGTTGGGGCTCGCGCTAAGCAAAAGAAACGTGTGATAGAAAAATGAAAACTTGCTAAGGTAATGGGAAAAAAACGAGCGAGCGCAAACTGTGCGAGAAACGAGCATGAAACCGAGCGATCCAATTCGCGCAGACGTCAATCCTACAAAGCGAAAAGAAGAATTTGGCAAAAAGCAACGAAAAAGAGGAAGACAGAGAAAGAGAGAGAAAAAGAAAGAAAGAGAGAGAGGGAAACAGAGCAAAAGGGGAGCAAGAAATACGGAGAGAGGACAAAAAAGAGCGAAACAGCTCGAGGGGAAATAGAGTTAGCGAGAGAGAGAGAGAGAGAGAGAGAGAGAGAGAGAAAGAGAGAAGTAAACAACTGGTGAGAGCGCAAAGGAACACACGAAAACGACTTGTTTTTAACTCTTATAAGAAATTCTGGTTATCGTCTTTCCAAAACTATGAATGGCTTCAGCAACTTTCTTTTGAAAAAATTCAACAACACCTGTTAACTAACAAGTCATCAATGTTGCGTACACATTTAATCTATAAAAAGACGTTAATTTATTGATGCGGAAAACAGAAGATCAACTTTTTTGCGTCCGACAAGTGGTCTAGTTCAGCTTACCTATTACTTTTATGGTATTCATACTCAAGTGCTTATTCATTGCAACTGGAGTCAGCAAAATTATTTGTTTTACAAGAGAAGAATTTTGTGAAACGTTATAAACACCACGCTGGACGTCTCTGGAGACTTTAACATTGCTTCTTATTGTTCCTCTTAACTTCTTCAAATTTGATGTAAGAAATGTAAATTAAAAAATATTGATAGAGCCGTTTTTTGGAAACCAGTGTTTCAAATACGACGTCACCGGAAAAGTACATTTGCATTTGACACTACCTGTTTGGGGCACAGAAAAATTGCTTCAATGCATAGATATTTGAGACCCCCATTTTTTTCGTTTACCTGTATATAAGCATCATTGGAAGCATTGTTCTGCTGAAGAACCAGTTAACAACGGATTGCAATATTGATAATAGTAAACTTTTACGATTTTTGCTATGTACGCATTTAATCAGTGAAAATCATTAAGTTTTTGCAACCTATAACGTACGATTGACTTTTTGCATAGGCTATGTGTTTGTTCACTTCGACTGATTACTGACAGTTAGTTTCGGGTGGTATTTGCCAACTAACTAACAATGATTAGAAGCACAGAGACGTTTTATTTAAAAAAAACAAAGAAGTCAAATAAAAAATTGTATATCAAGAGATTAAAGGTACTATCTTCTTTTTTGTGACATTTTTAGTTTTACCAACCTATTCACACATGATTTGGACAAAAGTAACCATTACAGCGATCATAAAAATTTTTCTTAGTGCAAGCATCTCAAACACGTTATCGACGGTATAATTTGATATGAACGTTTGTGTTTTGAAATTACATCTCAATTCTATGAACGGAACTCATAGGAGAAAGTGATTTCTGAATGAGTCTATCTTTGAATTCGGAATTTTTTGTCTAATCTTTCTGGATGTCTATCTTGCAAGCTCTTGTAAGCATCGGAGTTGGACTAGAGAAATAATTGCGGCAACGCAAACATCTTGAGTGTGTTCATTTTCTCCTATGTTCTTCGGCAAAGTTCTAACTGTTTTCTAAATAAGACATCATCTCGTCCCACGTGTAATTTAAAAAATTTCTATGCAAGTAACGGTCTTTCAAATTTCCATTGATCGGAAAGTTTAGACAACTTTAGAGAGTGATCGGGATTTACAGTTTAGACACAACGCTAACGACAGGACGACAGGACGTTTGCTGGAACAAAGCTAAGTGTTTCCGCTCAGTCTCACAAACTGGCAAAAAAACTACTTGCAACAACTGAAACACTATAAGAGCTCAATAATTGTTCAAATTTTTAGGCAGAAATCTAATCTTAGTTCAGAACAAAATCTCAGCTCCACAATCATAAAAGCAGTTAGCATGAAGCAATTGTAAATAATTGGAAATTTAAAAGAGGGTAAACTCTATGTAATTTTTTTTCTCACCCTAATTCAATACTTTTAGAACTAGAAGACAAAGAAGTATAATGTTTAGAGATAGCTCAGTTTTTAAGTCTCAGCTCCTTAGTAAAAGATAAAAGAATTTAGCCCACCAGTGCATTTGTTGTGACAAAAAATTAATAATGAAAACGGACTCACATATTCAACCACATGGAATAAAATTGAGTATCTATTGTACGCTTTGTCAAAAAAAATTGGTACATTTACAAGATTTCCGTTATCTGACTTCGAATTACATTTTAAAAATACAACTAAGGTTCCATATTTTCTTCAATGAGTATCAAAAAAGCGATTATTTAAAACAAAAATTTTCCACCTTAATTTTGAAGAACAATTATTGATTTTTTATAAAAATTTCTCCTCTTGATGTCCGCTACGGTATCAGTCCATACTTTTTGATTGGAACACTGCGTTTTCTGAGAACAATTTGCGCTTTTAGAAAATTTATTTTAGAAAATAATCAGGAAATTAATAACATCTGGCCTGGTTAGCATAACTGTTATTATATTAAGCTAATAATTGCTGAAAAAGAATATGAAAAACATTTAATCTGGAATCAGGATTGAACGATTTAGTTCAAAAATTGTTGGAAAAACGTCTTTTATTTCTCAATTAGTTGTAGAAAAGGACTGATCAAGCTCGTTAAAAATGCAAAAAAATTCAAACTATAAGAGCTTCTGTTTTTTCACAACGCATTTAGGTAAAATCTTTTGATAATATTTATCTTATTTTAATTGGTAATAAATTGTTTGTAATTAAAAGTCGCTCAGATTTTTTGGTTCCTCTGAAAACTCAAATTCTTTTACCTGATGTCTCTGTTTCAAAGTTCATGTCAAGTTTCAGCTGTATAACTTCAGTTTTGTCGGAACACCGTGATAAAAACATGTTTGGTGCTAAAACAAACGTTTCCGAAGTTTCATTTTCGATATATTGATATATGTTAAGCTCTCAGAAGCGACTGTGAAAACATTCTGTGCGACGCACACAACCAGCCCAAGCCCTCTTGTAGGAATGTATAGTTTATTTAGCTTGTAGCGCTCTAGAAAGCAACAAAAGTTCAAATTGCAAAGCAAAAAAGCGGGGAAAGCTATTGTTTTTTGAATTGTTCAGTTGAAGTGGTCAGAAATGCAAAAGAGACACAGGGGGAACTCTGAGATTTATGTAATATTTGAACGTGAGCTAAGATCAGAAAAAGACTCCTGTACCGAGGATTACAACAAATCGAACAAATAGAAAGCTGGAAGAGTGCTCAAGGAGGTGATGGAGTAGAGTCAAAGTCAGGATCTGCATTGCTTGTGGAGACAGTTCTCTGCGTCCTGGTTTTTGGACTTGCTGAAGGAAAGGACAGCAAAAAAGTCTAATTTAAAACTGTGAAAACACTCGAAAAATTTAGAAAAAACAACAAATATTTCACATTTTTAGAAGAGTTCAACAAATACTGTGGGCATTCAATGAACAACATCTATACGAAAGGAGCCACGGTGTAACGAAATACTTGAGAGCTGTAACGGAGCTCTGTTGGGGAGGGAAAATATTTGCTCATTGAAAGAAGAGCTTCCAAAATGATGTAAGGAGCGTTAGATATTGGTGCAGCCAGGATCACTTTTAGACAACGAGTACAAAAATGCGAAGCAGAGTAAATTTGTTAAAAATTCAAGACACTTAAAATGTATTTAAGTTTATTTTTTTAATGATTCTAGTAAATTATGCAAGAAACTTCCTGTCAAACCGCAAATCAGGCAGAGTAAATGAAAGAATATGCGTTATACTTCATTCGAAAAGGGAAAATTAGTATACAAAATTAACTCATGCAAGGTTATGGCAGTAATTGAACAAAATTCAAGGTGACTGAAGTTTGCTTAATTCCTGGTAAGACGTGAAAACTTTTTTTGTCTTTAAAATACCAGAGTTAATTGGTTTGTCCCAATTGAGACGAATTCTGTTTTTTTATACAGCGTTGCACAATCAGTAATCATACGCACGTCAAGCGAATCAACCGCTCTGCTGTCAGCTCGGCAAAAAGATTGCGCTTTTAAGGCTGCCAACAAAAAAAACGAATTTCATCACGTTTTAACTTACTTAGCTTTTAACAATATTCTAAGAAACAGTTCTAAGGAACTGAAAAGAATCCAATTGTCAATTAAATTTTTGGGTGTTTACTGATTTATCAGGATAAGGTTTTGCTCATGATTTTTATACAATGGTTTCAGAGTGAAAATTTCTTCAGGGCGAGCTCAGTCATTAAGGTTTCTTAAAGGTTTCATGTAAATATTGTAACTGGGCTTAGTGTGTAAAGAAACATGAGATTTTCCTGTTAATATTGTTTTCGGTAATCATTAGTTTACTTCTGATGCTTTGGCAACAAAAAATATTTTCAATTTTGTACATGGCGAAATAGATTTCTTGAAAAATAATTTTTTGAAAAATAGTTTTTTGAAAAATGTCATTACAGAAATGATTTACAGAATCCAGTAGAGTATAGTAAGAAGAAATAGGATGAAAATGTCCAATTTTCGTTTTATAAAACTTCATTTTTTGGTTTTTTTCTTGTTTTTGAACTACTAGTTCATGTGTCCAACTTGAATTTTGATTCGAGTTAAATTCCAGCATCACATTTTGGGTCAGGACAGATAAGATGCGGTCCATTTTTATGTCCAGCTGTAGGGCCCTTCCCATTATAGTCACCCCAGTTTAGTGGTCAGATAACCCCCCTCCTTCTATCATGGTATTCCGAAATGAGGGCCCGTGTTGAGAATTTCGTTGGATTCAAACATATGAATTGTCGCTTTTCGTCTGTTTTACTTCGCCAAAACCGATCGAAGCCCTTCATTTTTTTTCGTCGTTTTGATCGGTTTTCATTGGTATTTAAACGTAAGAATTGTCAATTTTTGACGTTCTAAAAATCTTACAAAAATGACAGTCCCTGTCAGAATTCGAAACTTCGACCCCTAAATTACTTTCCAACTTCTCCTCCACTGCACCACCAGTCACTTAATTTTTACCCTACTTCTTTTGTATTTAAAACAAATTTAGACTGACAATGACGACATAAAGCGACGATAATTGTTCCGACCCTCTTGAGGGGGGAGGAACTATATACTCAACTGGGTTTTTTTTTTTTTGTTCAGTGAATTTTCGCCGCTCGATATATTCATCGTAGAGAGTTGAGACTGGTATCATTAGAAAGCTCGTCCAGCGTAGAATATGGAATTAAAAAGATTTTTTTAATTTTCGTTTTCTACAGGGAGTTATCGAGGCTTAAACTTCTGAGAAAAGAAGAGTGAATTCACGTTGTTTTTATTCACATTTTCCGGAATTTTTGCCTAAATTTTCCTCAATTTTGCTAAAATTTGTTATAATTTTTAAGAATAGTGTCGTTGATTTCATTTTTGAAGACGAACAAGCATTTTTGATTGTTTTGATTTAATTTTTTGGTCAAAAAATCTGGATAAACATTTCAAAATTTAGCCTTTTTCATCAACAACAGCACGAAATAAGCTACTTTAGTCCACTTTGATTAAATTTGCCTACAGTACACCCCCAAACAACACTCATACAATCTTTGTAGACTCAGAGGGGGGCTATTTCTACTTCAGAGTCCGCAGAGAGTGCCTTGTAGTTAAAACTTTGCCGTTTTTTGCTAACTTTACTCGTTGATTATCAAAAATGCAAAATTTATTTTGAGTTTCAACTCAGAAATTATCTATATCTACAACATTTGAAAAATCAATTGTTCTTAGCGGACAATAAGTATTAACAGGGGTAGTTTTGGGCCATTCTTGGACTGTTACAATCCAAAAAAAATCGGGTTGTAATCAGTCGGTCTTTTTTTTTAAAAAAAAGACTTTTTTTTAATAATAAAGAACAGAACATATCAAATCAAAGCTCAGAAGTGATAGGTCCAACCAATTCGCTTGCGAAACAGCTCCAGGCTAATTCATTTAGTTTTTTAATTGAAAGTTTATGGTCGTTTTTTTTAAAAATAATTGACTTTTCAATAAATAATGGCTTAATTAACTTTTCCTCTATTTTTTTCTTAATTTGTTCAACTTCCAGCTTAGTGTCAGCAAAAAAAGACTGCTTCTTCTTTCTACTGAGTTAACATTTATTCTCGGTTGCAGTTTTAAGCCTGAAATTTTTGTTTTCTGGCTTTGATACTACAAGATTTTAGATTTTTGTTTGTTTTGATATTTGCCATTTTTTCATGTTTTCTAATTTTGTCACATTATCACATTATTGACAGTTCTCATGTCACCTTATTAGCATTCAAATTAAAACACAATTGAACATATTAAAATCTTGAAAGATATAAATCATCGTTTTAATGGCCTCGACGCCTCTTTCTTGAAGAAATCAATTGAATTTTTTAATTTTGTCTTAACTGTCATCTATACTTTGTCGTTTCGGTCGTATGAAATTTCCTGTTTAGTGATAGCTTTCATTGGCTTTTCATGGAAGAATAGAAAAACCGATATTCTGATATTAGCAGATAGCTGATGGCTTTTATGACTTTCAAACCCATCGTTTTCCAAAATTAAAAAATAACTTTTTTAACTTCGCAATTTTGTTCTTTTTATGTTTCTTTTTGTTACCTAATCTCGTTAGTTGATTACAGGTCAAATATGACATTATGGGTGTCAAGGGAATAAAAGGGATTAGTGTCCAAAAATCTTTTTTTTAAAGATTTTGTTATGACCTTACTGGCTTCGACACCGCTTTTTCACAAAAAAAAATTAAATTAATTTGATTTTTGTCATATTTGACGTTCTTTTTGTAGATGCAAGAAATATTCTGGATAATTACAGGTCTCGAGGGCTTTTTTTTGAATAAAGAACCCTATTTAAATAGCTCTTTTTGTTATTAATGCCTTTCATGACATTAAATGTAATTTTGTTTCGAAAAAAAATTACATACTTTAGCACTTCGCTTTTTTTGTCTGCTTGTTACCTAGTCCTACTAATGAATAGCTACGTACTAAATTATAGCTGTTTGAAGAAGGCGCAATCAAATGTATTTTTAGTGCCAAAAATTGGCTTGACGGTTTTGACAGCGTTTTCTGGCAAGTTTCAATTGAAATTTTGTTTGTTCTTTGATGTTCTTTTTAGCCGCTTTAAAAAATGAATAAGGTCAGGTCCTAATGCCCTTCTATAGAAGCAGTGGTAATCGCAAATTTGTGGTAATATTAATTTATTCCTAATGGTATTTATTACTTTGAAGTTAATTGTTTCAAAAAAATAAGTTAATTTTTTTTACTTTTCTGTTTTTGTTCTTTTTTGTATAATTGTTACCCAACCTTTCTATGGACTGGTCGCATATGTTTTCTGGTGATTTTTAAGTTATTTTTGTTTAGTTTCAGGTTTATCTGACGGTATGTTGACTTTGTTATTAAATTTAGTTTTTAAGAGGGACATAAATTTTTTGACATAATTAATGTTTGTTGTTGTTGTTGTTTGATTTTGCTGTTCGTTTTGACTCGCTTTCTTAATATTGACATATTACAGCAATCTAATGCATCAATTTTTACTCCACTGAGTTATTTGTTTTGGAGGTTTGGTAGGTCCAACCAATTCGCTTGCGAAACAGCTCCAGGCTAATTCATTTAGTTTTTTAATTGAAAGTTTATGGTCGTTTTTTTTAAAAAAATAATTGACTTTTCAATAAATAATGGCTTAATTAACTTTTCCTCTATTTTTTTCTTAATTTGTTCAACTTCCAGCTTAGTGTCAGCAAAAAAAGACTGCTTCTTCTTTCTACTGAGTTAACATTTATTCTCGGTTGCAGTTTTAAGCCTGAAATTATTGTTTTCTGGCTTTGATACTACAAGATTTTAGATTTTTGTTTGTTTTGATATTTGCCAGTTTTTCATGTTTTCTAATTTTGTCACATTATCACATTATTGACAGTTCTCATGTCACCTTATTAGCATTCAAATTAAAACACAATTGAACATATTAAAATCTTGAAAGATATAAATCATCGTTTTAATGGCCTCGACGCCTCTTTCTTGAAGAAATCAATTGAATTTTTTAATTTTGTCTTAACTGTCATCTATACTTTGTCGTTTCGGTCGTATGAAATTTCCTGTTTAGTGATAGCTTTCATTGGCTTTTCATGGAAGAATAGAAAAACCGATATTCTGATATTAGCAGATAGCTGATGGCTTTTATGACTTTCAAACCCATCGTTTTCCAAAATTAAAAAATAACTTTTTTAACTTCGCAATTTTGTTCTTTTTATGTTTCTTTTTGTTACCTAATCTCGTTAGTTGATTACAGGTCAAATATGACATTATGGGTGTCAAGGGAATAAAAGGGATTAGTGTCCAAAAATCTTTTTTTTAAAGATTTTGTTATGACCTTACTGGCTTCGACACCGCTTTTTCACAAAAAAAAATTAAATTAATTTGATTTTTGTCATATTTGACGTTCTTTTTGTAGATGCAAGAAATATTCTGGATAATTACAGGTCTCGAGGGCTTTTTTTGAATAAAGAACCCTATTTAAATAGCTCTTTTTGTTATTAATGCCTTTCATGACATTAAATGTAATTTTGTTTCGAAAAAAAATTACATACTTTAGCACTTCGCTTTTTTTGTCTGCTTGTTACCTAGTCCTACTAATGAATAGCTACGTACTAAATTATAGCTGTTTGAAGAAGGCGCAATCAAATGTATTTTTAGTGCCAAAAATTGGCTTGACGGTTTTGACAGCGTTTTCTGGCAAGTTTCAATTGAAATTTTGTTTGTTCTTTGATGTTCTTTTTAGCCGCTTTAAAAAATGAATAAGGTCAGGTCCTAATGCCCTTCTATAGAAGCAGTGGTAATCGCAAATTTGTGGTAATATTAATTTATTCCTAATGGTATTTATTACTTTGAAGTTAATTGTTTCAAAAAAATAAGTTAATTTTTTTTACTTTTCTGTTTTTGTTCTTTTTTGTATAATTGTTACCCAACCTTTCTATGGACTGGTCGCATATGTTTTCTGGTGATTTTTAAGTTATTTTTGTTTAGTTTCAGGTTTATCTGACGGTATGTTGACTTTGTTATTAAATTTAGTTTTTAAGAGGGACATAAATTTTTTGATATAATTAATGTTTGTTGTTGTTGTTGTTTGATTTTGCTGTTCGTTTTGACTCGCTTTCTTAATATTGACATATTACAGCAATCTAATGCATCAATTTTTACTCCACTGAGTTATTTGTTTTGGAGGTTATCTTATCGTTCATACAGAATTTTTTGAAAAAGACTTGGGCTTTTTTGGGATTCGCAAAAAATAATTTTTGGGTTTTTCTATCTGTTCCTCATTTGGTCGCCCATCCACAAAATTGTGGATGGGCGGGGTCGGAACCTTATGTGCCATTGCACATTACCGAGCCGCCTTGTTGACACTTCTGACAATCGACAATACCGACAATACCGACGAAAGAGCCGGTAACCGACATTTCCAACAAAAAAAAAAGAAGAAATCGACAAAATTCGCCAAAAAACGACGCTTCTTGAGTCGATATCGTCGCATTTTGTAAACCCGGGGGGCTACAACTTCGTATTTGAGGGAAGGGACTATAATGGGTAGCTGTAAATTAAAGTAGAGGTAAAATCTTTTCATAGACCATTGGGGGCGAGCAAAACCTTTTCATACCACTTTTTGCGAGCTCTGTCTTTTCATAAGTCGAGGTCTAGACTAGGATGGGCGCGATGCAACGTCCTTTGATGATTCGTTTATGAACTTTTATATTTCATCAAAACTGTCAAGTCATAACAAGAATTCTTTAATCTTACAAGTATACCGACAAGAAACTAGACGCAAATTTAATTGAAAAAATTTTAGAGACCCCCAGACTGTTTTGATAGGCCGACAAAGAATCTGAACTGTCTATTTGTTTTCAACCAAAAAGTACAATAAATTAAGTTCTGTCTAGGTTTCATGCTGTCTGATTATGAAAACTGCCACATACAAATTCACAATGGTCATAATTAGTGCTAATCAAAAATGCTAGCTAGACTAATTTTTTTATTAAAAAAAGTTTTCATTTTTAATGCAATATCTTGAAACTATTGTGGCTATGCTTAACCCTTTGTACCATTTTTCGCTTTTCTTAATCTGATTGCTGCTGAAAAGAGATCACCTCAATTTTGACAATTGATATCCTTGCCGTTGTCAAAACTCAATTTTTCTTGTTTTTCGAGGTCTAATATACCTACCTGAGCTCTAAAGCTTGCATACATTAAAATCTATTAAAAGGGACTGAAAAAAATCAATTTATTTGTATTGAAACTAACGAGAGTCACAAAATACCAGTGATATAATTTAGTTTTGCTCCCATACCAAACCTTCACTGAGAACCATTCCTGTGAAATAAAAAGAAATTCAGAAATTTTATTCTTAAATTCTGATGCAGTACTGAATTATCTCTGGAATTATCGGACGGGCTCCTTCAAATTGCTAGAAAGTATCAACGATCGTCGTTCTCGAAAACACAAAACTGATCGTCGTTAAATAAGTTTATTAAATTAAATTTCAACAATGTTTCATTTATTTAGTTGTTTTTGAAGTTTTTAAAAAAAATTACCAGAATATGGAAAGTTTGTTCAGCTGTTCCGAATATTCATCTCTCCACGGGGTTGATCACTTTGTCCGCGCTGGTCTCCGCAAATACGGATTTCGAGTTTGTTGGGCTGCAGTTTTTGTCCTGTTCACAACCCTGTTAGCCTATTTTCAGTTTAACCTATTCAATGAAATAGTGGTAAAGAAACCGACTGTAATCGAGAGATATTACGAGAGAACCGAATGGCTTAACTTTCCGAATGTTGTCATTTGTGATATGAATCAAGAATTTGACAAATTGAAGAATTTAGCTGAGACAACATACGGCAATATTACCATTTTAGTTCTGTTAACAATGCAACTGTCTGTTAGCTTATTGTACGAACCAATCAGATTGAAGCTGAGAGAGAATACTTCACTGGCATTGGACGAATTTCCAATCCTGTCTCAACAGTATGCAGATGGATACTCGCATGCAGATCCCAATTGGATAAAAATTTTGAGTTTGTTTGCACTGTTTTGTTCTTTGAATTTAATACCAAACAAGGAGGCTCGGTAATGTGCGATCGCACATAAGGTTCCCACCCCGCTCCTCCACAATTTTGGCATAGTTGTCTACCAAATGAGAAACAGATGGAAAACCCCAAAAATTCAAGTAATTTTAAAAAAATTGGTGTATGAACAAAATGATAGCCTCCAACGCAAATAACAGTGAAGTAAAAAATGACGCATTAGATTGATGAGATCTGCCAATATTAAGAAAGCGAGTCAATACGAACAGCAAAATCAAACAACAACAACAACATACATTAATTACATCCAATAGCGTCAGATAAAACTGAGACTAAACAAAATAACTTGTACTTCACTAGAAAAGATATGGGACCAGTCCAAAATAAGGCCTGGTAGCAATTAGACAAATAAGAGCAAAAACAGTCAAATGAAAAAATTTGCATATTTTTTGTACAATAATTAATCATTTTTTTACAATAACAATTAATTTCGAAGTGATTTAGAAATCAACTGAAAAATACCAAAGGTTTGCGATTACCAATGCTTCCATAGAAGGGCATTAAGAAGAGCAAGTTATTCAGTTACCTAAGCGGATACAAAAAGAACAACAAAAAGACAACAAACAAAATTTCATTTAAAACTTGCCAGAAAACGCGGTCCAAGCCGAAAAGCCACATTTTGCGCATCAAAATTTGTCAGATTGAGCCTTTTGAACACCGGAAGTATATAATAGAATAATATAATGGTATGTGACCTCTAGATAACAAGCAGACTAGGTAACAAAAGGCAAAATTAAGTAATTTTTTTTTGGTATTTTTCCAAAAAAATTATTTCCAAAGTCAAGAAAGCTGATAATCATAAAATGAAATAATTAAATAGGTTTGTTTTTTTGTCCAACGAAGCCTTTGAGACCTGAAATTACCCAGAATGTTTGTTACGTCAGCAAAAAGAACATCAAATATGACAAAAATCAAAAATTGATATATTTTTAATTGAAAAACCCGAGTCAAAGCCAGTAAAATCATAACAAGTTCTTTAAAAACATAAGATTTTGCGACAGCAATCCCCTGTGACACCTTCCTTTGAAAACAATAATATCTTACGAGACTAGATAACAAATAGACAATAAAAATGAAACCGTGAAATTAAAATGTAATTCTACTATTTTTGAAATTATTGTTTTCAAAGTCATGAAAGCCATCAAAAATCTAATAATATCAGAAAATGCGCTCAACTATTTGTTTCAAAAACCCAGTAAAATCTGTCATAAAGCAGAAAATTTCATACGGCTAAAAAGCAAAGCAAAAATGAGAGTTAAAGAAACATTTAAAAATCCAATTAAATTCTTCGATAAAGTGGTGAAGCCGTTAAAATAAGTTCAATTATGCCCTAATTTAAAAGCCAATGATGTCATATGTAAGCTGTGAGTAATTTGATAATGTGACAAAACGAGAGGACGTGAAAGATGATCAAATGCCTAAAAATAAGAAAAATTGTGAAATCTAGCGGTATCAAAGGAAGAAAGCCATAACTTAAGGTGAAACACAGTAATAAAGATTAAACTTTATTTCAATGGAAATAGGAAACATTTTTATTTGCTGGCACTAAGCTACATGTCGGCAAAACTAAGAAAAAAAACACAGCAAATTTCAAAAAGTCATTGTTTAAAATGGTTTTAAAAAAATTCAGATATTTTCAAAAGTCAAAACAACCATAAGCTTCTAAATAAAAAACAAGATACATTAATTTTTAACTAATTAATAAGCCGAATAAATTTATCACTAGTGAGCTTTGAACTGAAATGTTCTGTTCTTTAATTAATATAAAAAAGAAAGTTTTGTTTTTTTAAAAAGACCGAATGATTATAATTCGAATTATTTTTCGATTGTAACAGTCAAAAATGGGCCCAAAAATAACCTTTCTAATTCTGTACGTCCATTAAGACACCTACTTTTTTCGATGTTATCGATATAGACAATTCGTTAGCTAAAAAATTTAAAGAAGAATGCTGCGTTTTTGATAATTGACGAGTAAAGTCATCAGAAAACGGTAAAATTTTAATTTAGGAGCAATCTCAAAATAAGGCGATTGGAATAGCCCCTTTTGAGTGTCCAAAGAGTGTGTTAGTATTTTTTGTGTGTGTACTTTCTGCAAACCCAATCAAGGCGGACTAAAGAAACTAGTCTTCTGCTGTTTCTGATGAAGAAGGCTGAATTTTGAAATTTTTCGCCTTGCAATTCAATAAAAATAATCAACAAGTTTTTTGTCGTTAAAAAAATCAACAAAAATTTTTTCTAAAAATTCTACAAATTGTAGCAAATTGGACAAAATTTTAGGGGAAAATTTTTAATTCCATATTCTACTCTGGACGGTCTTTTTATTGTAAAAACCCAATTGAATATATAGTACTTCCCCCCCCCCCCTCATCAAGAGGAGTTGAAAAAGCAAGGTTGCCAGCTGAAAGTGGCTGCTTTGCGTTACTCTTGTTTTTATGCTTGAATAAACAATTCCATATTTTGAGCCTTAGCTAATTTATTAATATCACTTTTGAAAAAAAACAGATTAAAATCTATATTTTTTATGATGGACCTAATCTTTATTTTCGAATTGTGTAGGAGATAAAAAGCAAGCCTCACTTAAAAAATCTGGTATTTCCAATGAAATTTTCGAACAATAATAGATTCACTTTAAGAGTTACTGTCTATCAAATTTGTGGTACAAGTATAACCAAGAGGAAGAAAACTAAGCATACAAATACCAGTAATATCAACACTGTAAAACTATATTACTAAATCAAATTAGCCGAACGGACTTAACACCCAGGTGTATCTAGTTTATGCATTAAACCTAACTTCCGTTGCAGTTTAGTTAATTCTCACTTGTGTTAACACTATCTATAGCGCTGACAAGTATTGTCTAGTCACGCTTCTAACTCAGCACAGCTGAGAATGATTCACCGCTTTTTGCCTTTTGTTGAGCAAAAAATAGTTGATCGGCGATTAAAACTTTTAACTGCTCTTTTTGACTAACCACATTGAGCAGTCAGTAGTGGCAAAATCTCAGACCTGAGCAACCCTATTCTGGGACAAATGACCTCAAAAAAACGTGGTATAGGAAAAATGGTTGGGCACAACTAAACTAGCGATCATCACAAAGGAAAGCATACAAGTAGGTAAACTACTAAAACCACGCCCCACAAGCGCAGAACTAGAATATCCTCAACAACCCATCTATGAGCCACCAACATCGGATGAGATACCTGCAGAGAAAAAAACAGAGGGAGCAACGCAACATTAAAAGAAAGCTGACTGGCAAAATCAGTGCCAATCAATCGAGGAAAAATTTCCCTACGTAGACAACATCCATGGGATGAAACCGACACAAAAATAAAAAGCCTCATATATCCGTCACTAGAATATGAAGCAGCAAACAACTTCCATCAAAGGAACCCCCACACAGAAATGTCAAAATGCATGACAGATGCATTCATAGAATAACTCGATGAAACATTTCAAGGGGTCAGAAACAAAACATTTGACATATTTCAGTTCTTCAACTGCAAACAAGAAGTCAACGAGCCATTGGAAAACTCCACAGAAAAATTATACAGAAAGCAGAACTATGCAAGTGGGAAGAACTAGAAGACAACCTAGTAAAAAGCATATTTTTTCCAAGTAATGAGAAACCCCAAATACAGATGGATCTATTATCAGAAGCAGAAGGTAGAGACCCAATCGAGACACTGCACTGGCACGAAAAAGAGGCAAGGAGAATCAACAGAAAAAGACAAATAACAATAGGAACAATAACGACATACACCCAATTGGGAAAACAGAAGTACACTATATAAGTTGTAACAACATACAACAAAGAGCAGGAATCCTATCAACACCAAAAACCGGCCCTATAACAGACTGTTGGAAAAGGGGGTACAAATTTGTGCCAGACCACCTAAACACACGCCCGACAAAAAAAGAAAAATGTCGAATGTGCAAGAAAACAGGACATAACGCAAAAATTTGCAAAGCAGAAATGCCACACCGACCAGAACAAAGAACACGGTACCGAAACAGCACACAAAGCCAGAGCATAACAAACACCCAGATTTACAGTAACAACCAACAAAACACAAGAAAAATTGGAAATATCAACATAACACCAGAGGAAAACTTATCACAAGCAGGAAGCACACACTCCGCAGAGTATGAATCCGTAGACCCAGAAAGCAAACGCTACACCCGGCAAATTATGGAAGACTTGAGCAGTTAACCTCATAAAACATAACTGGACAGAGACAAAAATCAACATGATAAACAAAACACAACTCGGCGAGTACTGAAATAGAAACCCACACAGGCAAAACCAAACTACAATGGCTGGACACAGGAACCCCTCGAAGTTTTGTCTCACAAACAACAGCGAATAAGTTCATCTCAAACTTCGGCAAAAACTTCACAGAGACCACAGTCCAATTGGGCGAAGTCCACTGTTTTAACAATAACAAAATAAAAATACAAGGTGCATCAACAAAAACAACGCCGCAACGAAATGCCAGATCTTAGTAGTACCACACAACATGGTGAACCTCTTGGGCAGAGACGTCCTCCAGACACTGGGAGTACATCTTTCACAAAAACAAAAAGATGAGAAAATATTGATTATACAACTAAACAGAAGTCAACAATTAACACATAATGTGTTCAAAAAGTAGCCATACCTATGCACTCGCTTGGAACGCTCAAAAAACCATAAAGACAAATCTACTTTCGAAAAAAATTCAAAGCAACACAACAGAAAGGACGAATTGTCCCACTTCACTTAATCGATAAAGTAGAGAAAGTTTTGAAAACACAAATAGACCAAAAACAAATCATCAAACTAAAAAAATTTTCAGACGAATGCTTCATCAGTCCTGAAGTAATCACAATCAAAAGCGATAATTCGATTAAAAAAGCAATAGACTAAAAAGAATTCAATAACTCTATCGAAAAAAAAAATATCAGATGCAAAGCATCCACCATCTTATGGACACAAAATCAAAAAAAATATTGAATTAAAAAATGTACACGGCACGCTATACTTCTCAAAAAAAGACTTAATATACGCCTTTTGTCTTATCCCACTACATAAAGTTACCCAAAAACATTGTAACTTTAACATTCTAGTAGGAAACGCCACAGGCACATACAGATTTATAAATGGATTCTTCGGACTAACAGACATGCCGGTAAGATTTCAAAAAGCAATGCACTTCACACTAAACATTATAAACTTCGATTTTTAATGTTTAGTGTCTTTGATTTCATGCAGGAACCCTTCACTATTTTTAACTGACCAGCACTTTACTTGGTTTCTTATCTATTATGAAACCACAGAAATCATACACGATCTCTATATGAGATCTGAACTGTCTTATATGAACCCTGCTTGAAGTCGGGTGCATGGTGTCTTGTCATCGTATGAGATCTTAAATCTCAAATGTTGTCCTTAAAAAACTTATCAAAATCGTATACAATTTCTAAAAGATTTTTGTAGGGTGACAATGAAATTTCTTTCAGAAGCATTACAACATTATATATCAGAAAATATTTTACCTACTAATGCATATGAATGCATTTGAACAAACTCTCGAACATCGTATGTTGTTCGAGTGTGAAATGAAACAAACGAAAGGCACTTAGCATGTATATACTAAGTATGATAAAAAGAAAACAGAAGCAAACATTTTTTCACTTACCTATTATCAATCCCAGAGAGAGGACAGGATATCAGAAAAAGATACCCAATTCTGCAAGTCAAAGAGAAATTTATCTATCCATGAAAAACTTAACATGAAAAAATCAATCAAAGTTATCAGTTGCAACTAGAAACATGAAAATTAGCTTGCTGCAAAATTAATGAGTTGATCTGAATAAATCAAATCAATATTCAAAATAAATATACCCAATTTTGACACTTGTATAGTGTTTCTTAACTTCGTAAAGTTCTTTTCAATTTATGTTTTTCCGGCAAACTTTTGTCAAAATTTGATTTCATACCATTTTCCAACTGACACCTTTGAATTCCTGCGCAATATTTTTCATAGTAAAGGTGTGCAATCCCAATACCTGATTTCCAAAAAAAGTATGAGCATAGCTAGGATAGTAAGACTTTCAAAATTTTCATCACATTCTCTTCGTTTTTCTTCTTTTCTTTTCTTTTTGTTTTTTTTTACAGTTTTCCAAGACTTTAAAAGGTTATATAAAGAAAAGTTAACAAACGTTTGAAACAATTGGAAACAGTGGCGTCTAATACACACATAAAGCCCCGTCATGTTCAACGCTGATAATGAGTAAAAAAATACCACAGCAATCTAAAGCCACTCTTTTAATCAAATAAATTAATTGAAAGATTAATTAATTGCACTTAATTAATTGCACTCAATTAGTTGCAAATTATCACATCTTTAAAATGACTTTTCCATATTTTTCAAAATATGATCTTCGTAAAAACAGTTACAACTATCTGCACATTCTACTAATCTCTTTAATGTAAGTTCAACTTTTCAGTCCATTTCATCTTCAAATTGCTTTTGTTCAGATTATGGTGAAACATTGAAAGAACAACTGAACCAATACTACGATCCCAATTTTGAAGATGATATGATGAAACATGCCAACTGGGAAACTGTGTTTGATTTTGTTTCATCCAAATACAACTAATTAGTCGTAACTTGTCTCTGGAAGGGGCAGAACTGCCTCAAAGATGTCTTTTGGAAGATGATTTCGACAAGGAACCTCATTTGTCTGGAATTTACCCCTCCTGACAGAAAAATTAGAGTTCATGACGAACAACTCCGACTTGTAGTTGGTAAGTTTTGCCAGGTATGCGACTGGGTTATCGGAGATCACAGTGAATCGAAACTTGATATAACTTTATTAAAACATGTTAAATCTTTCCAAGATTTGGCTTGATATTTGAAGTATTCAGCATTTTTGCATTATCTTAGCAAGACGATCTTGGCACGAAATATTAACCATGGCATTTCAAGCATCGCCACGTGTAAAAGTTAATAAATATAATTAAATTATTAAAGATTTCATTGCTAAAATTTAGCTAGAATTATCAACAATAATAAAAAAAAATGAAAAAAGCAGCTCCAGTTTTTTTATTATCCAACAATTGATGACATAAACAAAACAATTTGACCTCTTTGTGGTCTCTTTATATCATTCAGCAGACTTTTAGGGGTATGAGGTTGAAAATCGTGCAGTTCTCTAGTTATCATAGTTTTAAAGTAGATCATTAAAGTGAAAGTTAAATTTTTTTATAGATTTTTTGTGATAAAAAACTATGCTAGAACAAACTGCTACGATGCTACGGAGATTAACAAAAAAAAATTTTCAAGAGCTTCAAGAAAACTTTTTACCGATAGAGGTGAGTGTTTCAAGTTTTTTGGCAAGATATTTCAAGATCTGCCAGAGAGGTCAAAAAGATGATTACATAATCAATATATATCAAAATTTTCAACTCACTGCCATAACGAAAAGTAGACCTGTTCTTTTTGCCCTGTCTTTTTTATAATTCCCATTACAAATATTGTAATTCTATATAGCACGATACAATGTGAATTGCGCTGGGGGCTGAAACAGAAACCGACGGGTTATTGATGCAGTAAATTTATGAAACAGGTGCAATGTTTTAGTGGTTCCTGATAATTGATTGAAAAAGGCTCTGAAAGAAATATTTGCGCCTCAATTAGATCTATTTAAATTGTTTTTTATATGAACCTAACTTCTTTTGCTTCTTTGTTCTGAGAGTATAGACGATAGAGTTGAAACCGGGCAAAGGTGTGTTGAAGATGTGTGGAGTCCGGCATTAATCAATGAGATCTGAAAATTAGCTCTCGTATTTTTACAGACCACCTATCTGAACAAACAAAACAGGAACGATTTGTGTAAAATTTTCAAATCTGAAGACTTCCATTTCTTTAGCAACCCAAATACTTCAGTAAAATAAGGCTTTTCTTAATCAGATTGCAATGAAGTCAAGAGACAGCCTTCACATTGGAAAAGCGGATAAAAGCAAGTGATTTTCTACACAAGAACAAAGTTTTGAGTCTAAAATCATATTAAGCAGAAATTGCTTTATGGAACCAAAAGATGAGGAAAAAATATAAATTTGTCAGTGAATTAGTTGCTGAATCAAAAATTGTTACATTAATGGAAACCAACTAGTAGTTGAATGAAAAGTTGGACAACTTTCAATACAAAAACCTGCCAATAAAACACTTGATAATTTGCAGATGGACGTTTTTTTCAAATTGAGGTTAAAATGGTTTTCTAAGAGCTCAATTGTTTGCCAAACATAATGAGCTGCTTGAAAAAGTTTCTTTTCAATTTTTGAGCACGGCTCTTAATCCACCACACAGTGATAGAATATGGTGACAATTGTCGAAGTCATTACCTATATGAGGTTTCAAATAATGTAAATGTTCTTACCGCGCCAGAGAAGTGTAAAAACTCTAGCAAAATAATGATTAATTTTATGTTCCCTTTATTTGCATATTTGAAAATTGAATCATTATCTTGCAAGAGTCTTTACACTTCTCTAGTGATGTATGAACTTTTCCATTATTTGTAACTTCATATAGGTAATGACTTTCGACAATGGTCACCATATTCTATCACAGCGTGGAGGATTAAGAGCAGTGCTCAAAATTTGAGACTGGATCAGAATTAAACAACAACGTTGTTTCCTCATAAGGTAAAGTGTTATTACCAGGATTGGGTCAATCCTAATCCTGTTTTATTCCAAGGAAAACAAAACATCCAAGAAATGTTTAAGTCGATGTTTTTATCGTTTTGTAAAATAAGAAGGGTGAAATCCAAAAAATTTATTATAATAGTTGATAACAACAAGTATTAGTATCAACTACTTTAATTTTTCCAAACAAACGCAACTGAAATCTGTACATGTGGCAAAATGAAAAAATAAACAATTTGAATGTTATTTTCAGGAATTCTCTATTTGTGTTTGTATTGTCAAAGAAACCTTAATAATTTACACTTAATTGACCTACGTATGACTTTAGTAGAATACAGATATCTTATGTAATATGTTTGAAATTGATTCTCAAAACCCACTCAACTATGTTGAAAATTTCTGCGCTAAATGAACATAATTGTATCTATAACAGCCAATGAGAGCAGAGCTCAACTGGACGAATTTGCAACAATCTTGCGAAACAACCATCGTCTTGCAGGATTTTGCAAGATAGTCATTTTTTGCAAGAATCTTGCTAGATAACCATCCGGTATTGACTAGGGTGAGGTCTTATTATTCCAGGTTAAGTACTGGTAATTAGAAAAAGTTAGAAAAAAAGTTAAGGTGAGTAATATTTATTAAAATTGCTATAAAAACTTTTTAGGTAAATTTATAGCAATTTCATTGTGAGAGAGGTCTAAATCTTGATGTTCAAATGACTTTACTTTTTTCCAGATTTTGAATCAGATAGAGGTGTCGGCATGATAGACGTGGGTGGTGGTCTGTCCTTCCAAGTGTATCTGTATGATCCAACAGAGTCAGTGTTGACCACGTGGGACAAGAGCTACTCTTTTGACATTGGGCCAGGGAGGAGCTACAAAGTGGCACTTTCCACTCGCAAGTACAATGTCTACAGTGGGTACAGTGGATGCATACCAGAGGGTAAAAATGGGTAACCTAAACTTATATTAGATCTAGCTATCCCCCATCCCACAGTGTTTTTTCACCCCACTGTTTGTTATATAGCACGTTACCATGTAAAAATGGCATGCGCCCGGAGAACGGAAATTGTGGTATCTCCACAGTTGACATATTTCTTTTGCCCCCCCCCCCCCACTCCACACGCGTTATTTCTAACACTGTAACGTTTTTTATAACAACGAAATTGTTCTTAGGATCCTTTCCGTTTTTGGCCAAAGCTTAGTAACAAATTTATTTGTTCAACATAATTGTGCTATAAAAACATAGTCAATGTAACCACTCCCCCCCCAGGGCACCAATATGCGCCTATTAAGCCAGGGCAACCCAATACACTAGGGTGCCCAACAGAAAAGATCGGAAGAAAATTTTATTTTTTATTTGCTTAAAACTTCCCTCGAATTTTGGATTCATTGTAGCAAGAGAAAAAATAGCAAAAAATTTAAAACAGTCTACCAAAGCTTCAAATTATTCGACATAAAGCAACGTCTTCGTAAATCAACATGAGCCACATTAACATCTGTATGTGATAGCAACGCATTAGCCTTGTCACGTATTAAGATTATGGCCAACATATTAACAAGCGGTTTTTTAGACGGCAATTTTTGACGCTCATTTGGCCGGTATTTTGTCTGATAACGAATCAGTTCAATACCAGTCACCATTGTGTACCAATGCATCCAAAAACCCAAAAATTATTGAGTCGAATCATGTCTTATTTGATAGGTCTTATGATTAGATTTACTTGAAATTATGTTATTTGAACTTTTTCCGAGCTTTTTACGTAAATTGGAACAATTTCTATGCGTATTTAAATACTCGACTCTGATTGGCTAATAAAATAACGTATTTTGATATATTACTCGCTTTAATCGGTAACATCCTCGGGCTCAGAAGAAGATGTTGGGAGAAGCGGTACTAATTTCACAAGTGGGCAAACGACCGATCCAGTAGACGTGCGCACGACGGCGGAGCGCGCGATGCTGTCGGAACCGTAACGGAGTTCAGTGATCCGAGCTGTGGGGAAGTGACCCCGTGGGTTGGTCTCTTCAACTACCCAAACCAAATCACCGGTCTTAAGCTGTTGCTCGGCAGGCGTCTGCCACTTGGAACGCCGGTTCAGCGCCGGTACGTATTCTTTGATCCAACGTGACCAAATTGTGTTGGCATACGACTGTGCGCGGGCGTACCGTTTACGATGATCGAACTCGTCGACGCCAACGATTGACGGAATTGCTGTTGCTTGGTTACCAAGGAAATGATTAGGTGTTATTGCGCCTAGCTCGGACGGGTTGGCGCTTACGGGCGTTAACGGGCGTGCATTACGTGCGTGTTCAACGAGACAAAAAGTCTTCAAAACTTCGTCCATGAGACAACGAGTACCGAGGATGGTGTAAAGTATTCGCTTAGAACTGCGTACCAGCCTCTCCCAGATGCCACCTTGGTGTGGCGCACTGGACGGATTGAACCTCCACTTAATGCCTTTGTTGGCAAGTTCGACGGCGATGTTGATGGTGTTCCACTGCTCAAAATTCTCGCGTTGTTCTTTTTCCGCGGCAACAAAATTAGTGCCAGTGTCTGACCAAATAATGGCAGATGAAACCCGACGGGAGAAGAACCACTCCACTACCATTACACAGGAACTGGCGTCCAAGAACGGAACGATTTCAACATGAACGGCACTAGTAGTTAAGCATGTGAAGAGGAAACCCCACCTCTTCTCGGTAGTCCTACGTACAGTAACGTAAAACTGGTGGAAGTAGTCGACCCCGGTGTTCGTGAAGGGAGGAGACTGGTATGCGAGTCTTTCTACTGGGAGGTCAGCCATGGTTGGTTGGATAGTGATAGCTCAAAACTTTCTGCACGTGACGCAGTTGGGTTTAATGGAACGCAGTGAAGATCGTAATCTGAGGATGGTATAGCGCTCTTGTACTTTAGCCTGCAGGTAGTCAATACCTTGATGATGATGTTTAACGTGGTTGTGATTTTCCACACTAAGGAACAACTTTACAAATGCATGGCGTGCGTCGAGAATGATAGGATGTTTTACATCAAAGTCAACTTCGACCAACCGTTTGATGCGGCCGGCCAATCGGATTAGACGATTTGACCCAATAAGGGGAGAAAACGGAGCAATACGGCTACTCCGTTTAACGGGTTTGTTTTCGAGATCTTTTCTCTCTGCATTGGATGAATCTCCTTGTAAAAGATACTGGAGATGACGCTCGGCTTCGTCAAGCTCTGTGGTGTCTAAGATGCTACCATCGGCATTGCGGTAACATTCGTGAGAAGGTAACAAGCGGAGTGCGTACGCTGTTCTCCGCTGCAACTTCTGATAAGAACTGTACTTATCGAAGGGAATTAGTTGCGGAGGCGGCTCCTTAGATGACTTGCTTACGGATGCGGCCAATGATTTATTGGTCTCGTCAATTTCTTTGTAACTATACCAAGATTGATGTTTTTAAATACTTCGGTGCTTGGTTCGAACGGCAATTCCTTGGTTCTTAAGAAACCCGGACCACTCACCCAGCTACTTGATTGCAAAACCTCAGCGGACATACCACGAGTACCGGCATCTGCAGGATCATCGCTTGAGGCAACGTGGTTCCATTTGTCAACGCTAGCGTGTTCTAAGATCTCGCATACACGGTTTGCAACAAATAATGGTTGCTTGCTTGTGGAGTAAAGCCACTGCAAGACAGTAGTGCTATCGGTCCACATAAAAATTTTGTTAACATGCACAGTAAGGGCTCGACAGATGTCTTGTTTCAACCGAGCAGCCAGTAGTGCAGCTTGCGGCTCTAGCTTTGGAATGGTCATCATCTTCATAGGTGCTACGCAAGCTTTACCCAGGACAAATGCAAGCTCTGTTTTTGGCCCACTAGAAGTGTTTACTTGAGCTCGGAGAAATGAAGCAGCGCTGAAGACCTCTTGGGAACTATTGCCAAACATATGTAGTTCCAGGTGTTCAAATGTTCCCAAAAAGTAGCT
Source organism: Convolutriloba macropyga (assembly GCF_964194025.1). Taxonomy (NCBI): domain Eukaryota; kingdom Metazoa; phylum Xenacoelomorpha; order Acoela; family Convolutidae; genus Convolutriloba; species Convolutriloba macropyga. Next base: position 59,891,980 of record NC_134475.1, on the reverse strand, counting down.
CCTTGGTATAGTGATTTTGACAAGCTTGGGTAGTTCTGTACTCCATTCGAGGAACCTTTCAACAGTGTCTTTTGTTCATTCTTCATCCCAGTGCTGCCCGCTCACACGCAAGATGTCCTTTAGTAACAATCGGGCACCAACAGTAAATGGTGGCATTAGGCAGATGGGACCGAATACCTTAGACACTAGGCTCAGTACCAAGCGTTGTGTCAAGGACTTAGTTACTGTACTGGAGGTGCCCCGACTCACAACTAGAGTACCCTTGATGTGATCCCATTTCCACCAAGCACGTGCGAAGGTTCCTCCTTAGATGAGGCAATTACTTTTGGTTCGGGGGACTGAGATGACCGTTAATTCTATCAGCCAGATTTGGCACATTGCCTACAAACTTAGAAAGCTTGAACCCACCGAGATGGAGAAGATACACCAACTCCTTCGATCTTTTGAGAGCCCTCTCAGGTGACTCCACCGAATCCGAGTAATAGTCCATGTAGAAGTTTTCTAAGACGCTTTTGGTTGCTTCCGGGTACTGACTGACATTTTCCGTTGGTTGCAATGCATAGTTAGCGCATGTGGGCAAGTCTTTATTCCCAAACATATGGCGCGTGTGTTGATACACTACAACATTTGTGGTGGGGTCCTCCCGCCACAAAAAAGGCAATGAATGCTGGTCACTGTCAGGGACACCCACTTGGAGGAACATACCCTCGATATCTGCGGACACGGCGAATTGATGTTGACGTAACCTAAGTAGTACGTGGATTAGGTTTTGGAGCAGGTCGAGACCAGTGAGCAAAGATTTATTCAAAGAAGTGAGTGCCATGGAATTTTGCTGCACCATTCAATACCCTACGCACTTCCCCGGTTTGTTCGGGTTGATTACGGGATGATGTGAAAGGTACCACTCTTTGTCTGACCGCTGCTTGACCTTGTGAGCATCGGGGACTGTAATTAAGTAACCTTCTTGCAAGTCTTCACGGATGGTATTAGCATACGTTCAATATTGTCTCCCGAGAGCCGCTTTTTGGGAGACTTGAGCTGAACCAGTAACTAATAGTAGTTATTCGGGAGTTGCATGTTGTCATCAGCCCATAACATACCGACATCGTATCTTTGGCCATTATGAAGAATTGTTGTTTCAAGTATTTCCTGTGTGCGAGCATCCGCTGTGGGTCAACCTGCTTGAAAGCGCCGTACAATTCCATATCACACCAACACTTAACCTGACAAGCTAGTTCATAATCCTATTTGATATTGGCTTTGAAACACGTTGAGACTTAACTTGAATTTGACCTAAGTGGGCCGTTTAAAACCCAACGTATAGCTGCAAAGTACTCTAACGGGCAGACGGCATGGTAGACATCATGTCCAAGTATCATCTCATTGTTCCCATAGCTATACTTAACTGGATCTAGGACGGCCGGATTTGGGTAAGTTTCCTGCATGGACCCAACGTCAATGATGTCGGAACCTACGTGTAATGTTTCCCTCACATAGAGACGCACAGTGAAAGCTTCGAATCTTGATCCTTGTGAGGTGTGACAGTTAATTGAACCACCTTTGTGTCGATGAGTTGCTCCGTGTTTATACCCTTGACGGTTAGTTTTAATGCGGTACCCTGCAAACCGAGCCTATTTTTGAGACTATCGGACACCCAAGAGTTGCTGCAAGCGGTATCGCATGAAACCAACGCCGTAGTATTAGCACCAGATGAATTAGTCAGCTTAAATTCCGTGACCTGAAGGAGGCCTTTGACATCCATCACAAAAGACAAAGTGGTTGTTTTGCTTGGTCGCTGTTGACCGGTAGTTGGCCTACTAGTACCTGCGTTCGACTTTGAAGTATTGATGTTGTTGTTTGTTGAGGGTTTGGCTGGAAAAACCCTTTCAACTCCGTGAAGTACGGTGTTATGGTAGCTGTTGCAACCATCTTTCCTACACTTACGGCGACTTGGGCATTGCCTAATCATGTGTTTATCACGCAAAAAAAAGAGAAACAGAGCTTTGTTTCAGCCACGACCTTGACTTTCTGCGTGGGTGCCTTTTCCTCAAGGACTTGGCATTCCCACAGCCGGTGGCTGCCTTTGCATACAATGCAACTAGAGGTTGATGTTGACGGAGAACTCTGCTGCAGCTTAAGGCATCTCTTGTGTTGCGTATTTGCAGTAAATGCCTTCGAAGCGACTTTTGATCTTGTTACTGAGTTGTTGGAATCCTCAGTCCTTGCTTTAGTTGCGGTATTCTTCATTAAAACGTGCGCTTCGTCCTTCTCTTTTAACCAGTCGTTGAAATCAAGAAGAGTAGTTTTCACCCTATGCTTTTTGACCGTGAAGAGTGACCATGACTACTTCATATTGGGTGGTAGCTTCTGTACGGCAGTGTTGAGAAGCGCAGCACTCTTTAAATCTGAATCGATTGACAGCGATTTAAATACTCCGACAAGAATTGAAATGCACCCCGAGTGGTTAATGATGTTATCGCTATTGTGCATCTTCAATGGTAGAAAAATGTTGAGTTTATCCAAATGGGCACTTACGACCGCCTGTGGTTGGCCAAATATACGTTTTATGGTCCTCAGTGCGGCTTTGTACATTGCGCCGCAGTAAGCGAACTCAGCTATAACTGTTTTAGCTTTACCAATTACGAGGGTCTTAAGGTATGTCAATTTCACATCATCAGTTAGGGGCCGAGAGTCAATTGCGCTTTTAATTTGACCATACCATTAGTGCCACTGTAGGGGATCCACATTGTATTGGTACGATTTCCATTCGGGTAGCGGGTCATTCCTCTTTCTAGTTAAGGCGTCAGTGAATGCCTTGATGAAGCTTGCTTTTCAGATGCTGGCGCTGCAGACGTGGGATGCGGTGGGCCAGCCCAGCACAATGGTATCGGAGCTGTATGCCCGTATGCTGGATGTATAACCGGCGTGACAAAAGGTGGCGCGATGTTAGTAGTTGTACTAAAGGGGTTAACAGGGATGCTACAGTTTGCTGCGTGGTTGCTATTAAGATTTTGTTGAGCATTCAATTGCAAGATGGGATGGCTGATGGCGGGGTTAGCTGAGCTTGGGGCTAGGTTTGGTTGAATGTTGTTGAAGGCGGTTGCAATATTTGTCGCCTGGTTTAGCTTTGGGGGCTTATTCTGGGGAAAACTCCACAAACTTAGATCACGGTTACAGTTCAGGGGAAGTTTTTTGTGTGGTAGGACACGGTACCAGGTGAGTTTGAGTCGATTGGACAATGTATTGCTGTGGAATGTATGTGACCGGTAGGTAGGTTGTTGCGATTTTTGTAATGGGCGACAGAATCACGGGAGGTTGAGGATTAAGTAATTGTTGAGGCGGGATTACGGATGACGGGTTCACGAGTGGGTTCAGAGGTGGAGGAACATAATGCGGGGAATGGGAAACAGGGACTTGTGTTTGGTGTGGAATGTTCATTAGAGGTGGATTCTGTTGTTGTGGAACATGAGGGATGGACAGATGTAATTGACCAGGCACACTGGAGCTTTTGGACCCAAGAACTGTTTTACCTGTGGGTTTGTTAAAAATTCAGCTACATAAATGGAGTCCATTGGTGCCATAACGGGTGTCGGTGGCAGGGGAGGTTTTATAGTTCACTGAAGTGGTGGGAGTGCGACATTTTGTACGGTGACTGATACTTGGTTCACTGGGTTCAGCTTCCCACTGTCTGAGGGACTATGTGCCTGCTCGAATCTTGATCACTGAGTGATTGCTGCAGTTGAGCCTGGAGGTATTTCCGATACAATGCTTCTTGCTGAGCAACAGAAATTTTAACTCCCGGCCGTGTGTACTGAGAAAGCATTTCAAGGTGATTTAAGTTACCGGCAACATTACTTTTCTGGTTTCTGGAGGATTACTTGGGGCAGTATCTTGAACACGAGGGTCAGCGGTTGCTGAACAAGGACGAGAAAATTGTTGGGTTATGGGTTTTCGCAAGCGGAATAAAAAGCGTTTTTAACTAAGTGAAAAAATTAAGTTCTCAAAATGAGAGAACAACAAGCATGATATATTACAGTAGAATTTAGAGATTTACAGGAGAGATTTGATTATTAGATCAAGATGGTGATTTGATTTTGGGGATGAAAAAAGCTCAAAACTCAGCTGTATATATACCAATTATCAGCGCGAGAAAGTCAAGATACAAAACTAATCTTAGTACCATGATTTACAGTTGGGGTCTTAAGGGTTACCCAATATGATTTGCTTCTGCAAATTTCCCAGAAATCAGTCGCAGGGATACCATAGATGGTATGCATCTACAATTTTCAAAGAATTCGTTCACATTTCCCTAATCATTCATTCAATACATGCTGGGAAGATTTTACATCAAATAATCTCACTCTTATATTAGTTATCTAGATTCACCAATTTGAACCGAATATTGATTCTAAGCACCATTTCCTGACGATTAAATTATAAAATTCTCTGATTAAAATCAATTTGCTTTTGTCTTTCTAATCTGGTAAGTCAAACTTTCTTTCTAATTCTCACTAAGTTTAAGACTATAGTTTGATCGATATTCTAACACCACCACTCAGACTTGAGCTGATTGCGTAGAGTCTCTTCCCATCAAAACAGCTCTGAATGTTTCCACCTTTGATACGGGTAAAGATTTTGTGAAGATGTCGCCTGCCATTTTGTCAGTAGGAACGTAATGAATTGGAATAGTCCCATCTTCCGTCTTGTCCCGAATATAGTGAAAATTTGTCTCAATGTGTTTGCTCCTCTTGTGCATGACTGAGTTTTGGCACAATTTAATACAACTCTGGTTGTCCTCTCCACTTGCTATTGGATTTTTCTGTTGGATGACGAAATCCTCCAGAAGTTGTTTCAGATACAATGCTTCTTGAACTGCTGCTGCCATGCCCTGATATTCTGCTTCTGATGAAGAAAAAGCAACTGTGGCCTGCTTCTTGACACCCCAGCTGAGTGCTGCGCCACGTCCGTTGAGCTTCAAGTAATAGCCCGTTGTTGATTTTCTGTCGGTCACGTCTCCAGACCAGTCTGCATCACTTTCCCCCACTAAATCATAACTAGCCTCTTTTGTGTAAGTAAGTTTTAAACCTTTTGAACCTTGAAGATATCTCAGAAGTCGTTTTCCGCACACCCAGTTTTGATTGGTAGGTGCATTCATGTGTCTGGACAGAATGTTGACTGTGAACATGATGTCTGGCCTCGTCTGTTTGGCCAGATACAGAAGTGATATAACCAAGCTTCTGTAGATCCTCTGGTCCACTTCTTCGTCTCCGTTCTGTGCTGTCTGAAGTTTCAAATTCAAATCAGCTGGAGTTCTTGAGGGTTTGCATTGGTCCATTTGAAACCGCTCAAGCATTGTTTCTATGTAGCGTTCTTGGTCGACTGTGACTTTGCCCTCTTCTCGTCTGATTCTAAGACCCAGAAACCAGTGTAGTCTCCCTCTGTCTTCCATGTGAAAGGTTGCTTCTAGTGCCTTCTTGACATCAGAGACCACTGTCATACTTCTTGATGCTACTATGATGTCGTCAACCCAGACCAAGATGAAAGTATGACCCTCTGCGAACAAGCAATGGTCAGCCCTGCTTCTGGTGAACCCCTGTCTCAGTAGGAAATTTGCCAGTTCCTTATACCAGTTATTGGCTGCTTGTTTCATACCATAAATTGATTTATGCAGTCGGCATACTAACTTCTTCCCATCTGAACCTTGTTTTGAATACTCCTGTGGCTGTTCCAGATACACTTCTTCCTCTATTGGTGAGTGCAGGAAAGCCGTCTTGACATCAAACTGGCCCTGCTTCGCATGGCGCTGCTTCGCTGATAGTTGAAGTAGAATCCTGAATGTCTCTAGCTTAAAGGTAGGCGACAAGTTTCAAAGTAGTCCAGTCCTTCCACCTGTTTGAAGCCTTTCGCCACATAGCGTGCTTTGTATTTGTCCAATTGACCACTGGGTCCCAGTTTCACTTTGTAGACCCATTTGCCCGGTATGACGTCCCTGTCTGTAGGTGGCCTCACTAGGTTCCAAGTCTCGTTGTCTTGGAGTGCCTTGATCTCGTCCTTCATTGCCCGGTGCCACTGGTCCCAATCGTCACCTTGCTTGACTTCGTAGACTGTTTTGGGTTCCACATAGTCACCCTCAGTCACAGCAAGATGGGTCCTGAATTCTCCAAAAATTGCGGAACATTCCTTGCTCGTGTCCCTCGTCCGGGCGCTCACCTGTCCGCTTGCTCCAGTGCCTCTTCAAAGAAGCCAACTGTCTGTGAGAAGACTCTTGTTTCAATGTCTTCCAGTGACTCCGAGTCCCTGAGACTCCCTCTTGTTGCAGTAGATTCTTCATCCAGTGCTGCTTCCTCATCATCTGAGGCATCTCGTCTCAGTGTCGTTTCTTGAGTGTTCACGCTCTCTGCGTCATGCCAGTCCACCTCTCCTCCTTCATTGCAGTAGTTGTGCCCAGCTCCTCTTTGTTGCCATTGTTTTGATGACCATCATCTGGGTTTGAGTTCCCAGTTGCTGTGATCCCTCATTTAGTAGGTCGGGCGTCTCTGTGTTGTCAGGGATTGAGCCCACTTCGGACTCCTTGATGATCACATCTCGAATTGCCACAATCTTGCGTGTGTTGGGGACGTACATCAGGTATCCGTTGTCTCCTTCAGTGTAACCCACAAACTTTCTTCCCAGTGCCTTGGGCTCAAGTTTGCTGACATCTCTGTCCCTCTTCCTCATGAAGACTGTGCAACCAAAAATAGATAGTTAACTAATTGAAACCTTATGTTTTACACCTCAGTTCAGCTCTGCTGGGCATTTGTCTTCTCCTCGTCTCACAACCAAGTTCCTGATCCTTGCTGCTCGGAGAATTGCTGCTCCCCACATCATCTTGGGAAGACCGGAGTCAGTGAGCAAGCATCTTGCCATCTCCAACAGTGTGCAGTTGCACCTCTCAGCTAACCCATTCTGTTGTGGCGTCTCTGGTATGGTCTTCTCCTGTAGAATGCCTGCATCTAAACAGTACATCTTTGCTTTGAGAGAAACTCCTTCGCATTGTCTTGTCTCAGCTTCTTGGGCGTCGCCACACTGAGAACAAACTTCCTCAGGCTGGCCAGTGCTTCACTCTTTGCCCTAAGCAAGTCCACAAACACAAATTTCATGTACTGGTCTGCAAGCACAATGCAGAACCGGAACCCTGACAGTGACTCTACTGTGGTCGAACACCCTCTCCAGCTTTTATTCTGCTTGGGTCTCTGCCACTCTTGGTACTGAAGTCTTTGTGATTTTGGACAATGCGCACACATTGCATACATCATCGAGTTCCCCCACTGTCTCTGGTGCATTCCTGACCACATCCGCTTGATTCAAATCAATCGTCTGTGCCACTTCCTTGCACTGTCAAATTTTACGCTGTTGGAACTCATCTTGAATTCTAGAACGCTGCAGGGTAAGTAAAACAAATTATTTTCTTTTGTAAATTTTACCCGAGTTCCCTTCCGGAGTTTCATGCAGCTATTTCCTTTCTCGATAGCGAAGCTATGTCCCCACTCCATGCATCTTGAGACGGATAGGAGGTTTGAAGAATAGTCCGGCCAATACAAGACTTTTTTGAGTTTGCATTGGAATTTCCCTTTATTTGAGGGTATGCTGATCTTAAAACAGCTTCTGCCCACCACTCTGAAAGCCCCTCCGTTGGGATTTCTGACCACTGATTGAATGGGCACAAAGTCCAAGAACGCATCAATGTTTGTCACTATGTGATCTGTCCAACCGCTGTCCAGTAGCATGCCTGCTGCCTTCCACTGGGTAAGAGCTGCCCAGTATTCCTCGTCTGGTGAAGCTAATGTTGGACCCATTGCCACTGACTCATGTTTACCTCCATCTCTTTGTCTCTTGCATGCCTTGTCCAGGTGAACTTTCTCACCACGTTTGCTGCATTGTGTTGTCTCCTTCCTCCTGCAGTCCTTGGCAAAGTGTCCACGGATCCCAAACACAAAGCAGTTTCCTTTCTTGGGTCCCTTCTTGAAGTGCCATTGAACAACTTGGTCCCTTGTGCCTCTGTGCTGTGCTCTCATGGAAGTTTTGCAGCCTTTTCCTCAACTCTGTGATGTTCGTTGTCGGGTTAAGGCTTTCCTGTATAACAAATTTTTCATACCTCAATGGCAGACCATTGAGGACCAAGGCGTTGAAGGGGGTCTCTGAGACTGCTTCCCCTGCTTCTTGTAGACTTGTGACCAACTCCTGTTCTCTGATGAAGAAGCTATCCAAATTCTCAGCATCCTCGATCTGCAGTCGAACAAGCGGTGCCACCAGAGTCACCACTGTCGGCGTCTCCACACTCTGAAATCTCTCTTGCAAAGGCTTCCAAGATTTTGCTCCATCTCCGATGCCGTCATCTCCACACAGTCATGTCTCATCAGCATGAGGGTTGTTGCATCTAGAGTCAGCGCCAGATGGCACCACGCATCGTTCCGTTTCTCCTTGATGTCTGCAACTTCCTTCTCATATGCATCCTTCAGCACCTTATGGTTCTTCTTTTCATCATTGCTCGCCCCATTAACTAGTGGTGTAGGATCATTGAGTTGCTCCTCTGTCCCAACTAGTGATTTGTAGAGTCCCTTTGTCTGCATTATTGCCAAAAATTTTGTGCTCCAGATTTGAAACTCCTTTGCCCTTACTGTGTAGGTCAGCAGCTTCACTGTCTGTTGATCCATCGTAGTTTGAGCAAACAAAACAGTTGTGAAAAGAAAAGGTACTAATCAGAAAAGGATTATGACTGTCAACAACAAATTGGTTTGTTTTAGAAATTAGTTTTACGACTTAGAAAATTGCTGGGCCCATAACCTGGTGGATCATGTGTTTTCGCAAGCAGAATAAAATGCAATTTAAACTAAGCAGAAAAATTAAGTTCTCAAAATGAGAGAATAAAAAGAATGATAGTTTACAGTAGAATTTAGAGATTTACTGGAGAGATCTGATTACTAGATCAAGATGGTGATTTGATTTTGGGGATGAAAAAAGGCTAAAAAATTAGCCGTATATATACCCATTATCAGTGCGAGAAAGTCAAGATACAAAACTAATCTTAGCACTATATTTTACAGTGGGGGTCGCAAGGGTTACCCAATATAATTCGCTTCTGCAAATTTCCCAGAAATCAGTTGCAGGGCTACCATAGATGGTATGCATTTGCAATTTTCTAAGAATTCGCTCACATTTCCGGTGGTATCATAATAATTCAATACATGCTGGGAAGATTTTACATCAAATAATCTCACTCTAATATTAGTTATCTAGATTCACCAAGTTGAACCCAATTTTGATTCTAAGCACCATTTCATAACGATTCTTTTATATAAATTCTCCTATTAAAATCAATTTGCTTTTGTCTTTCTAATCTGGTAAGTTAAAGTTTCTTTATAATTCTCACTAAGTTTAAGACAATAGTTTGATCGATATTTTAACAAAAAAATTAATTCACTCCCAGCAGTCATTGAATTACCTGGTGGAAACGAATTTACCTGCTCCTGAACAAGTCTCTGACTTCTACCTGATCCCCTATCTTTAAGCAAATTTAGTTCACTTGTGTGGTGACTAAACAATGAACGATTATCCATTAATTCGGCTTCATCAAATTCAGCTGCGGCAACACGCGGATGGTGGTCTTCCTCTAATTCTTGAAGTGCCATCTGCTCCATTTGTATTTCAAGCTCCTTTTTTCTCATGGCAATTTTGAGTTTTTGCTTAGCAATGCGCATGGCAGCCTGTTTTTGCTTCTCAGCCTCTTCGCGTTTTAATTTTGTCATGAGAAAGTCATGCTTTAGCTGGCTAGACATTTATGTTGCTGTTCGGCGTGAACTTCTCTTAGACTGCCCTTTAGGATGAACGCCCTCACATACGGTGTCTCGGTCAGCAATTGAGTCAAAATAGCTTCTAGCCGCAAGCAAGAATTTATCATTGTTCTTAGATACATCATTCAACCATTGCTCAAGGACAGGGTAAATTGAATCTGGGTTCTCCGCTTTACTGGCTAAGTTAAATAGTTCTTCATTCTTCTCTACACGTTTACTGAAAACACCTTTTACCTTAGAAACCAAGCGTTCAACTTTAACCCTCCTGTCTTGACAATCTAGCTATCCTTATGGTTGTTACGTAACTCAGATTCTAGATTAGATCTTGCATTAAAGAGTTTTTTCAATTTTTCTTGCTGTTCGGCCATGATATTGAAATGGCTTATTTATCGATTTAGAGAAATTTTCAACTAAACACGTGGAATGAGGGTTATACCGAACCCAAATGACGACGACTTGATAATCAAGACGTCGAAGAGCAGGAAAGAAATTACGAAGGAGTAACGAATTACTCGGCGAAAGTGAATAACAAAGTGGAGAGGGCGTCTAACGTGCTGGCAAGCAATGTGAGACTAAACAGGAAGACAGGCAACCGGCGAAAGAGGACCGGGTGGACGAAGCACAATGAAACGGGAAACAAAACGGACAGGGCGAACGGCGCGCAACGCAACAGGAAACGGAACGGAATTGGCGAAGACGCGGGTAGTAAACGCGCGACGCAACGGACGGGACGGAAACGCTGAACGAGCGACGCACGAAGAAACGGGAAGCGAGATGGACAGAACGGAAATGTCGGGCGACGGGCTTACGACGCCACGGGAAAAAGAGGACGGTTAGAACGGAAGCGTTGAGCGAGTAGCGCGCGGCGAAACAGAAAAACGCGAAAGAACGGGCGAGAGATCATTAAGCAGCAAGCGGGGAGGCCGGGAAGTACTATGCTAGCAGACCACAGCAACAAACTCAACCAAACAAACTAGCCGTAACTCCAGAACAAATTTAAGTCACACTCTAGGAAGGAGGAGATTTGCTACTGCAAGAGACAAACTATCACAAGTCATTATGGGGCCTAATAAACACAAAAAAAATGAACTAGTTTACGGCAAAGCAGTATTATACTAAATGGTTGAAAAGAGCAAGAAATTTACTAGCCGTAATTCCAGAATAAAATCAAGTCACACCCTAGCAATATTCAAACCTAAATAACCGATCAGCATAACAACAATATTGAACAAACTGCAGCGAAGCTAAGTAATACTTAGCGTTTTTGCAGTCTATGAAAGCTGGAAAAATGAAGAAACAATCTAGCCGTAACTCCAGAACAAACTTAAGTTACACCTTAGTTTTACGCAAACATACAGCAGCAAAAAATCTATATACTACAACAGGGGAGCTAGTATATTAGTAAAATTGGAAAAGTAGAGAGACATTCCAGCCGTAACTCGTGAATGAACTAAGTCACACCCTAAAAAGCTTCAAGAACAGACAAGCATACTAGCTTAATCAACATACTGCAACAAAAACACAACATACTTCATCATATATGACAACATACTACAACGACATAAACGTGCGACGAGATTAAATTCTGGGAATTCGATCATTTTTTCTTGAGGCCAGAGGTTGTGATTTCTTTCACAATTTTTCTGTGTGTATTGAGTTTCACTCAATTGACGAACCTTCTGGTTGAAAAATCATAATTTTGACGAATTTGTCAAAACTTTATGCTTTTGTCCAATTTTTTTAAGTTTTGGTCATTTTTTTCTGCAAATTCTTGATTACGGAACGGTAATCCAGTAACTGGACGGTTTTAGGCCAGAATATACGGTTTATAAATATTTGGTATTGATTTTCAGAAGTTTTTTAGAATTCCATCAAAACTGACCAAAAATTTTCAAACTTGGACAACTTAGCATTATTTTTTCTCTATTTTCTCTATTTCAGAAGTAATTTTTTCATATACGAACCGACTTGATCACTTTTTACAAATTTTCAACAATTCGACCAAAAAATTTTGAAATCGATGAGTTTTCGTCTCAAAAATTATGTTTGCGTTGGGTTAGGGGTGACAAATTATCTAAATGTTAATGCTCAAACGCCATTATATCATCTTTTTGTCTGGGGTACAATTTATTTTGAGCGGGTTCGTTTGTTTTTTGCCGTCTAAATTCAAAATTTGATTTACTGCAAAATTTTTGTTCTTACTGCAAAAAATGGTTCTGTTCTTACAGTGTTTACTCCTGTGTGTGCCATTGCTTGTCTTCGAATATTATGTACCTCTTTCCTCCCATCCCTGTGATAGGCTCACAACACTCGAAACACTTTTGGGCATAAAGCTTCCCGTAACAATCTAGGCAAATGGGCAAGTCGTCTTTCAAAGTGAACCTCTGTCCCGCCAAACTATTGTCGCATTCGAAGCAGGTTAAACATTCCTTGTGATATGGCTCCAGTTTGTAAGTTACTAACCTGGTTTTATTGGGAGTGAACACTTTGCAAATTTGATGGCAAACTAGTCTTCCTAACAATCCTCACAGTAGGGTTTTCCTTCTTGTGGGTGGAAAGCTTCTTGACCAATCATCATTTATTCCTCAAATGATGACATTGAAGTTTCGAAGTTGGTACCTACTGGTACTTGCTTTTTTGGTGTCTTTGCAGCCTCTGGGTTCTTTACCTGGATCATTTTGGGCAATCCAGATCGTTTGTTGAGTAGTAAACCAACAACTGTTTGATTCTGACAAGTGATAAACGCAAGGAATGAAATCTAATTTTTGATGCTCATTTGGCTGGTATTTTGTCTGATAACGAATAATTTTAATGCCAGTCACCATTCTGTACCAATGCATCCAAAAGCACGAAAATTTTTGAGCCGAATCTTGTCTTATTTGAGAGTTCTAATGATTAGATTTATTTGAAATTATGTTATTTGAACTTTTTCCGAGCTTTTTATGTAAATTGGAACGATTTCTATGCATATTCAAAATACTCTACTCTGATTGGCTAATAAAATGACGCATTTTGATATATTACTCGCTCTACTTGGTAACAATTCGAGACAGTGGTAATTTCTCATCAGAACTAAACGATATCCCATGTTTGACCACTCATTGACTCGAAAGTTTGATTTCTTGCAAGACATGAAAGATCTGGTTTTACTTGAGAAAAAGTGGGATCGCTTACCAAGTCTTGTTCAAGTTTTCATGACAAATCTTGATCCCATTATTTTTGGGAAGTCGATCTCGCTTAAATTTTTCGAGCCTATAGCACATAAAGTTTTTCCGTTTTTTTCACTTTTTGTATTTTTTTTTGCAAAAAACAGTGGATTGTGGCATATAATCACTTTTTACAAATTTTTAACAATTCGACCAAAAATTTTTGAAATCGATGAGTTTTCGTCTCAAAAATTATGTTTGCGTTGGGTTAGGGGTGACAAATTATCTAAATGTTAATGCTCAAACGCCATTATATCATCTTTTTGTCTGGGGTACAATTTATTTTGAGCGGGTTCGTTTGTTTTTTGCCGTCTAAATTCAAAATTTGATTTACTGCAAAATTTTTGTTCTTACTGCAAAAAATGGTTCTGTTCTTACAGTGTTTACTCCTGTGTGTGCCATTGCTTGTCTTCGAATATTATGTACCTCTTTCCTCCCATCCCTGTGATAGGCTCACAACACTCGAAACACTTTTGGGCATAAAGCTTCCCGTAACAATCTAGGCAAATGGGCAAGTCGTCTTTCAAAGTGAACCTCTGTCCCGCCAAACTATTGTCGCATTCGAAGCAGGTTAAACATTCCTTGTGATATGGCTCCAGTTTGTAAGTTACTAACCTGGTTTTATTGGGAGTGAAAACTTTGCAAATTTGATGGCAAACTAGTCTTCCTAACAATCCTCACACCGGGTCAAATGTCCTCCCTAAAATCCTCCCATTTTGATGTAGGAATGGGGGTAATTTGTCTATGGGGGGTAAATTGATGTAAGAGTGTGGGGGTAATTTCTTCAGAGGGGGTAAAATGATGTAAGAGTTGGCTGCAATGGGAGGACTTTTAAGGAATTACCCCCCTTGACTGAAATTGCCAGGTAAGAGTGGGCTGCAATGGGCTGCAACGGGAGGACTTTTCAGGAATTACCCCCTGACTGAAATTGCCAGGTAAGAGTGGGCTGCAATGGGCTGCAATGGGAGGAGTTTTCGGGAATTACCCCCCATGACTGAAATTGTCATGTAAGAGTGGGCTGCAATGGGAGGACTTTTCAGGAATTATCCCCCATGACTGAGATTGTCATGTAAGTGTGGGCTGCAATGGGCTGCAAAGGGAGGACTTTTAAGGAATTCCCCCCCTGACTGAAATTGCCATGTAAGAGTGGGCTGCAATGGGCTGCAATGGGAGGAATTTTAAGGAATTACCCCCTGACTGAAATTGTCATGTAAGAGTGGGCTGCAATGGGCTGCAACGGGAGGACTTTTCAGGAATTACCCCCTGACTGAAATTGCCAGGTAAGAGTGGGCTGCAATGGGCTGCAATGGGAGGAGTTTTCGGGAATTACCCCCCATGACTGAAATTGTCATGTAAGAGTGGGCTGCAATGGGCTGCAAAGGGAGGACTTTTAAGGAATTCCCCCCATGACTGAAATTGTCATGTAAGAGTGGGCTGCAATGGGAGCAATTTTCAGGAATTATCCCCCATGACTGAAATTGTCATGTAAGAGTGGGCTGCAATGGGCTGCAAAGGGAGGACTTTTAAGGAATTACCCCCCTGACTGAAATTGCCATGTAAGAGTGGGCTGCAATGGGCTGCAATGGGAGGACTTTTAAGGAATTACCCCCCCTGACTGAAATTGCCATGTAAGAGTGGGCTGCAATGGGCTGCAACGGGAGGACTTTTCAGGAATTACCCCCCTGACTGAAATTGCCAGGTAAGAGTGGGCTGCAATGGGCTGCAATGGGAGGAGTTTTCAGGAATTACCCCCCATGACTGAAATTGTCATGTAAGAGTGGGCAGCAATGGGAGGACTTTTCAGGAATTATCCCCCATGACTGAAATTGTCATGTAAGAGTGGGCTGCAATGGGCTGCAAAGGGAGGACTTTTAAGGAATTACCCCCCTGACTGAAATTGCCATGTAAGAGTGGGCTGCAATGGGCTGCAAAGGGAGGACTTTTAAGGAATTACCCCCATGACTGAAATTGTTACTCTTACATCATTTTGGGCGGAAAAATTCAAACCGGGATAGTCTCTATTATTCGCTCAAGACTTGCACCATGTCATTCACCTTTGCACGATTTCGTTTATTTTACTGCTTTTGCGGAGCAATTGCATGTTAATTGAAAGTAATGCTTATTGGCAGTGCAATTACCTGACTAATATTAGTTGAGTGAGATCAGTTCTGTTGCCAAAACTCTAGAAATTTCTGTTGCGTGAAAACAAGATTGATGTATTATTTAAACTGCGGAGCAAATCGTTCAATTAAATTGTGATTTGAGACACAGAGAATTTTAGAGTAACTGAAATTGGAATAAAAATGAGTAGAAAGAAAATAATATTGAAAATGCAAATATCAAAATAGAATTTATCATTAACTTTTCACTTAATGAGTTACACAGGATCGTAAAAAAATTTTAAATACAAGTTTAAAAATTTTGATTTTTTTTGCTATAAGACAATGATTCATCAACTGGGGTTAAAGGATACCAAAAATGGACGCGAAAATGGAAGCAGGAAGTGAAAGACAAAATCAAAGATCGAGTTCAAGAAAAATATGAAAAAGGATCATCAAAACTAAGATTTGAGAATGGTAACGATAGGTGTACATTTCCCCTCGGCCAAAAACTGAACAGTTTTACGATTTATTAATTTATCAATATATCAGATCAATATATCAGAAGATTAGTGATTAGTAGATATGTTTGTTATCATAACTAATTATAATTATTAATAATAATTAATTAATTTTGGTTCCTGCGTAATCGCAGCGGAACAGCTTTAGGCCTGCAGTAGCCTGTTCTCAGCTGCCCTTTTTCTTATTGTTCTCCACATTTCAGACTGATCTTTCAATGAGCAGCATTGCTCTTTTTTGGTGACTATAGCCACTTTTTTTGTGTCTGAAACTTTCACGTGGTACCATCATTGCAGCCAATATTGGTCAGGCTATGGTCAACCTGAAGCTATGGTTAAGTAAGAGCTCATCCTTACACAGACAGCTTCACGGAAACAGGGGATTGAACTCTCAATCATTGGCATGTGAATCACACACCTTAACTAATTATAATTTAGTAAGGGTTAGGATTTTCAGTTTAAAGTTCTAAACGCTGTCCGAATTCGTTTTCAGCTTCACGAACAGTCAGATAATTCTTCGCTGTTTGGGGATTTATACAGCTGAGTTCGGTATTGTTTAACAGGGAAGCAGTGACCAACTCCGAATTGTGTGTTCGCTGATGGTGAAGGGTTTTGCACTGCTAATGCATGTATATTCGCAACAATGCTTCTTTTGCTGAGACGCTGTTTCTTCTTAATAATTATTTGCAGTCTTTTACGTGTATGCGTCTGTTTTCATGACATACGACTTCGGGGTGTAAACTTTGTAAAGACCGTCCAAAATCGTTTTACCGTTGATTTTTTCGTTTTACTTTTGTTTTTGATCGTTTTAGAGTTGATATTTGCTTGTTGTAGTTTTGGATTTTCTTGGCTAATTTGAGCTCCAACGATGTCTGTCCTTAGTACTAGCTTGTATCGAATACTTTTGGACGCTTGCTTTGATTTAGTCAGTCAATTTTTGAGTTTTGTTCGTTGTTGTCTCCTTTATTTGTTTCGTTAAACCAATTTCTATTTGATTGTGTTATGGCGCCGCAATTAGCTCATTATTGTTCTGCTTACAAAATGCCTTTATTTTCTTCCTTTTTGATAAAATTTAATCTGTTGGAACACGAAAGATTGTCGTTCTGTATAATTTGTGAACAATTATTGCGTTTGCTGAGAAA
Organism: Convolutriloba macropyga; assembly: GCF_964194025.1. NCBI lineage: Eukaryota > Metazoa > Xenacoelomorpha > Acoela > Convolutidae > Convolutriloba > Convolutriloba macropyga. Next base: position 59,875,185 of record NC_134475.1, on the reverse strand, counting down.
TACTTCAGCTCTTGTAAAGCATAAAAAGTTGTCTATACATGTGAGAATGTGCGTTTGTAGGTTTTTATTGTCAATCGGGCCACCAAAAAAGATTTATTTCCTTGTATGAATCATAAGTGGTTCCCATTTAGAACGTGTAATGAAAGATTGTTTGGAATGAATGGGTTGTTTGGCGGCTTTGGAGAGACTTTCTCTATTCATGTGGGGGCCAACACTTGTGTACCGCCACAACTGTCATCCTCCAACTCTCGGGGTGTGTGCTATGAATGGCCTCATGTAAGCATCTTTAATGGAGTTGGGGATGGCTTCTTTGTCATCGACACACAAGAGATCCCATCTCGATTTACTTGCAAGTCTTTCCAGAAGCAATGGTGGATGTGGGTGATGTTTGCCTGCATCTTTCTTCGACATATGTGATAACGCAGTCACTGGTTTCTTTCTGCAATACATACGTCTGCGGAGGTTAAATTAGCGAGAGGGTTGTGATAAAGACTTTTGATATGGTGAAATTGAACGCATTGCTATAAAAAACAGTGTTTGTGCTATTATCAAATTGAGTGGATATCAAAAAAAAACCCGGGACCAATTTTGCCATATGAACTTATGATGAAAGAGTTAGAATTATTTGATTCCAGAACAAAAATGCTACGTCAAAACGCCAGAAGTTTAGCAGGACAACATCTACTGTGGAAAGAACTCATTCAAGACACTGGTTACAACTGCATATATGCGTTTAGTGAAACACGGTTGTCACAAAACCATCCGGCAGATTTTTGGCATGTAGATAAGCAAAACTTTAACTGTTTTCGAAAAGATCGCATCCGAACAACAAAAACAAAAGGTGGTGGTATTATAATGTACAATGCGAAATTATTAAAAACCTTGTCTCCGCGACGATCTCAACTGCTTAACGGATACAAATTTTGAAAGTTTACGGGTTGAGTTGAGCATACAAAAAAAGATATGCTTACTAACTTTGTCATACTGTCCCGAAAAAAACTTGTAAAGATGTTTTTGGAAATATTGGTCCTGGGAATTGATCTTGCTCTAGCTGAAGGAAAATCTGTCATACTTCCTGGAGACTACAACTTAAACTATTTTGCAAAGCGCGACAGAAATCTGCTATCATCTGTAATTTCTCTAAATGATCTTAAAGCATCGAATAATGATACAGCTACAAGAATGACTAACTCTTCTTCAACTCTTATCAATTATATCATAACAGAATATTACGAAACAGGCATAGTAGCGGATACAATTTTGAAAACTGATCGTTTTGCAACAATCACAGTTCCTAAATCGTGATGCTAAAATCAAAAACAACAAAAAAATTTTTTTACAAAAACTATTCATAGCGTTCCAAAATTTTAATGAAAATTCAGAATGGAGACACTTTTACGGTGCAGTGACAGGAGATATGATGTTACTAGAATTTCAAAGAATTAATGAAAGAGCATTAGCACTACATGCTCCAACTAAAGCCTGTTATATTAGAAGACAAACAAAAATTTTGGTTCAAGAAAAATGGCTGTTATTAAACAAAAAGACACTTTTCCAGAATTAGCGATGATGAATTTAAAAACGACATAATTCGTCAAAAAGAAAAACAACTTCTCTCAGGTCTTATGGAGTTAAAAATTGAAAAATCCAGATAAAAATTCGTTCAAGATCTTTGTAATAAAGAAAAGGTTCAAACAGGAATTCAGTCTTCATTAAACAGTTTTGGTAGTAAGACAACAAAGCCAAACGAAATTGCAAGTCTTCAAAATTACAGATTTTCTACTCTAGGGGAGTTCATTGGGTTGCAACAAAAAAATAACAGTTCTCCCAAATCTGCTCCGAGAAATTGCTTCAAACTCCGATATATAACAACCAAGGAAACAAATGTGCTCAGAGATTCATTGAATACAAGTAAACCAGTCGGTCCTCCAAAAAAACCAGCTTGAGCAAAAGATGCTAAAGCAGCGCTAGCGGAACCACTATGTTATCTCATTAATCAGTTCATTCAGAACTAAAATTTCCAGAAGATCTCAAAAAAGCTTGTGTAACTCCACTCTTCAAAAAAAAATCCCGAAGACCCACTCAATTATCTCATATATAGGTCTATTTTTGTCACTTCTGCTTTGTCAAAATTTTTTGAAAAGTCGTTCAGTTCACAAATCAGAAGTTTCCTAGAAAGGGAGCAAGTATTCTCTATTAGTCAATTTGGTTATAGAAAACAAGTTTCAACAATTGATGCTATATTGAAATCGACAGAACAAATAAGAAAAGAACTCAACATGAAAAAAATGTTACAGGTGTGTTTTTAGATGTTTCAAAGGCTTTTGATTCTATAAAACACAAAATACCGTTTCGGAGACTTGAAAATATAGGTTTTGACGAACATGCTGCCAATTTATTAGAGAATTAATTGAGTGAAAGAACGCAAAGAGTTGTGCTGAATGGAATTGAATCAGATTGGATAAATTTGAAATGAGGAGTTCAACAAGGTACTATTTTAGGACCTCTATTATATAACATTTACGTCAACGATTCAGCAAAGATTGTAAAAAAAGATTGCACGATCGTCCAGTACGCAGACGACACTTTTCTTATTACATGCGACACTGATGAAATATCGTCAAACACAAAACTTGAACATAACATCTCAAAAAGTATTGATTTTTTTGCAAAATGCCGGTTAGTGGTGAACAAACAAAAAACAGAATATATAATGTTCAGCACCAGGAAAAGGTTTACAAATACTGTTCTGAATGTCGACAATGAAAGAATAGCAGAGTCAAATGGTGTGAAGTATCTTGGCGTAATTATTGATAGCCAACTAAAATTTGTTGGAGAAGTGAAAAAGATTCTTCACAGAATGGCTTGTGGAATAAAAGTTTTGATTACACTAAGTAAAATTTTACCAGAGAAAAAGTTAGTCTTATTACTTAATGCAATAGGAATAAGTCATCTATTTTATTCCGCTCTAATTCTGATAGGGTTTCAAAAGTCATTACTCACAATTTTAGAAAAACAATTGAATTGAAAACCATTTTTAATAGAAAATACGATCGGTCTACAGATCTCAAACTTTGCAACAAAATATTACCAGTTGCTTTTCTCTTGAGATATCATTGCTCAAAACATTTTTTTCGCTTACTCAGCAAAGGTCTTCCAGCATATAAAAAATTGAACCCCTCTCTATCTTGAGAATAAAACATGACAGGTTCAAAAAAATAACGTTCGATATAAGAAAGAACAATAAGTTGTTAACTGATTCTTTTATTGCACAAGCCATTCCAATTTATAATAGTCTGCATTCCAATACTAGACGGAAAACAACATCGAAAGCTTCCTTAAAAAAGAACTGAAAGAATATTTTTGGAAAGAATTGTTGAAGGACCCCAAAGTAACTGATATAAAAGATGAGTGCATTAGATTTTAATTTTATTCTTTAATCTTCATGATGTACATATAAAATTGTGAGAACATTTTATGCTCGCAGTTAAGGCCATTTTTTACTTATGTAAGGTCAAATTTTTAGTTAGGTAATTTTATGATTTTATAATTCTCCATTATGTTATATTCCTAACTTTACATTGCATCTTTTACCATTTGCTTTTTATTCTTATGTGTACCAGAGGAACTCAACAATGTTCTTTTTTATGTTTGTTGCGCGCTTTTATGGTGTAGTTGTGATCAACATTGGACAGGCAATCGACAGCAGAAAACTTGAAGGTGCGTTGTGAAGTATCTGGTGAAATTTTTCTTCTGAATTTGACATCATTAATACTTGTATGTGCTTAGAATGTTAGTACATTTTCTTGGATTAAAGTCAATTAATCAGAAGAATCAGAGTGGGCTGCAATGGGCTGCAATGAGAGGACTTTTCAGGAATTACCCCCCCCCCCCCTGAATGAAATTGCCATGTAAGAGTGGGCTGCAATGGGCTGCAAGGGGGGTAAAATGGTGTAAGAGTGAGGGGGTAATTTGTTCAGAGTGGTAAAATGAGGTAAGAGTTGGGCTGCCAAGGGGGGTAAACTGGTGTAAGAGTGAGGGGTAATTTGTTCAGAGGGGGTAAAATGATGTAAGAATTGGGCTGCCAAGGGGGGTAAAATTGTATAAGAGTGAGGGGGTAATTTGTCCAGAGGGGGTAAAATGAGGTAAGACTTGGGCTGCCCAGGGGGGTAAAATGGTGTAAGAGTGAGTGGGTAATTTGTTCAGAAGGGGTAAAGTGATGTAAGAGTTGGGCTGCCAAGGGGGGTAAAATGGTGTAAGAGTGAGGGGGTAATTTGTTCAGAGGGGTGAAATGATGTGAGAGTTGGGCTGCCAATGGGGTAAAATGGTGTAAGAGTGAGGCGGTAATTTTTTCAGAGGGGGTAAAATGATGTAAGAGTTGGGCTGCCAAGGGGGGTAAAACAATGTAAGAGTGAGGGGGTAATTTGTTGTGATGGGCAATTCTAACAATTATTATTTATATATATAGACCGTCAAGAGTTGGACGAGCATCGATGGTCTGGAGGATAAGGCGACGCAGCTGAGGGTTCAGAGGTTGTGGGTTCAAGACTGGCAGTCTTCAGGTATGGGGGCTAAAAGTTTGAGGGGGTTAAATGATGTAAGAGTTGGGCTGCCAGGGGGTGTAAAATGATGTAAGAGTTGGGCTGCCAAGGGGGGTAAAATGACGTAAGAGTTGGGCTGCAATGGGAGGATTTTTTAGGAAAATGCAGCTCAAAACTCTTACGTCTTTTTGGGCTGCATTGGGCTTCCAAGGGGGTAAAATGGTGTAAGAGTGAGGGGGTAAAAGACAAATTAACCCCCGCTCTTACATCTTTTTTGGTCTGCCAAGGGGGGTAAAATGGTGTAAGAGTGAGGGGGTAAAAGACAAATTACCCCCCAACTCTTACATCGTTTTACCCCCCTTGGCAGACCAAAAAAGATGTAAGAGTGGGGGGTTAATTTGTCTTTTACCCCCTCACTCTTACACCATTTTACCCCCCTTGGAAGCCCAATGCAGCCCAAAAAGACGTAAGAGTTTTGAGCTGCATTTTCCAAAAAAATCCTCCCATTGCAGCCCCACTCTTACATCATTTTGGGCGGAAAAATTCAACCCGGGACAGTAGGGTTTTCCTTCTTGTGGGTGGAAAGCTTCTTGGCCAATCATCATTTATTCCTCAAATGATGACATGTATCGAAGTTGGTACCTACTGGTACTGGCTTTTTTGGTGTCATTGCAGCCTCTGGGTTCTTTGCCTGGATCATTTTGGGCTGTCCAGATCGTTTGTTGAGGAGTAAACCAACAACCGGTAAATTCTCACAAGTGATAAACGCAAGGAATGAAGTCTAAGGAGAGTAAAAGATGGTAATGTATAGGTAAGGATGATACAGAATGAGATATTAGAAGTTGTTCAAGCACTACTCTGTGTAGTTCATGCGCTACCATGCACTAAACTCCCTGGTCGCGGCACCAAAATGTTAGCTTTAAGTCTATTAAAACAGTCTACCAAAGCATCAATTTATTCGACATAAAGCAACGTATTCGTAAATCAACATGAGCCACATTAACATCTGTATGTGATAGCAACGTATTAGCCTTATCACGTATTAAGATTATGGCCAACATATCAACAAGCGGTTGTTTAGACGGCAATTTTTAATGCTCATTTGGCCGGTATTTTGTCTGATAACGAATCATTTCAATGTCAGTCACCATTGTGTATCAATGCATCCAAAAACACGAAAATTATTGAGCCGAATCTTGTCTTATTTGATAGGTCTTATGATTACATTTATTTAAAGTTATGTTATTTGAACTTCTTCCGAGTTTTGTACGTAAATTGGAACGATTTCTATGCGTATTCAAAATACTCGACTCTGATTGGCTAATAAAATGACGCATTTTGATAGATTACTCGCTCTACTCGGTAACAATTCGAGACAGTGATAATTGCTCATCAGAACTAAACGATATCCCATGTTTGATCACTCATTGATTCGAAAATTTAATTTCTTGCAAGACATGAATGATCTTGTTTTAGTTGAGAAAAAGTGGGATCGCTTACCAAGTCTTGTTCAGCTAAGTTTTCATGACAAATCTTGATCACATTAATTTTGGGAAGTCGATCTCGCTAAAATTTTTCGAGCCAAAAGGCTCGAAAAAATGAAAGGTCTTTCTAAGATCTTTCGAGCCAAAAGGCTCGAAGCCAAAAAGATCGACTTCCCAAAATTAATGTAATCAAGATTTGTCTCAAAAAATTTTAGCGAGAAAAATTTTGGCTCATAAAGTTTTCCTGTTTTTTCAATTTTTGTATTTTTTTGCAAATAACAGTGGATTGTGGCATATAAACGCAAACCAGTACAGAAACCAACTTGCGGCTACAAAAGACAATTGTTTGCGGCAAAAAAAATGTTGCTTTAGTTTTTGTTGATGAGAGGTGAACAGATGATCCAAAAATTGAAAAAATTCGAACAGAACGATAAGTTTTGGGTGCTGATTTAATAAACTGTTTCAGAGTACTCGAGTACTATGAGAAAGGGTATGCGTACATGTTGTGTGTAAGTGAGTGTTACGTGGCAACTGAGCTATCCAAGTGTGGCTGTGTCACTGCAACTCATTCACACTTCCCAAACGACACCCAAATATGTGGACCAATTACGTTGACCATGTGCCCATTGGACACTGTCCAGATTCTAAGTAGGTACAAAGTTTTTTCTCCAAAAGTTTACTTTACATACACGAATAGCCGCGTCCCTGTTAAAAGATTCTGATTTTGGTCACGACCCGGACTTGGGTCTCAGAGCATTTCAGCGCTGAAACAGCACATTTCAGGTGTAAAACTTAATTCAGTTCTGGAACATTGCGTCACCAGAATATTTTAAGTTTATTTATGTGCAGTTCTTCTTCATTATGATTACATTGAGGTCAAATTTTACTCAAAAATCAAGACTGGCCCGTGTAAATTGGTATATGAACAGAGTACTGAATTTGTCTATAATGATTCAGCGCTGTTGTACACTGCCACTTACCTCCGGGAAGGAGGCATTAAAGTATGGTCAACATTCAAGTAACTGAAGGCGTACAATTTTCTTCACAATGAGTTTATTGTAGAACGATAAATCAGTTTTTAGTATGCGAAATTGCTCTGTGTGTTCAGCGCTGATGTGGGTTTCCCATTAAAGCCCGGGCCGACCACCCAGAGCATTGCCGTACTGAAACATTGTAAATCCGGAGACTGTATATAGACTTTTTTAAATACTTGTACAGATTCTATTCAAGTCACAACCTACGCTGATGAGTGTATTTTCGGAGTAAAATAGTACTTTTAATTTTATCCTGATTTTGATGTGTTTATAACTATTACTCGAGTACTCGAGTACTATGAGAAAGGGTATGCGTACATGTTGTGTGTAAGTGAGTGTTACGTGGCAACTGAGCTATCCAAGTGTGGCTGTGTCACTGCAACTCATTCACACTTCCCAAACGACACCCAAATATGTGGACCAATTACGTTGACCATGTGCCCATTGGACACTGTCCAGATTCTAATTAGGTACAAAGTTTTTTCTCCAAAAATTTACTTTACATACACGAATAGCCGCGTCCCTGTTAAAAGATTCTGATTTTGGTCACGACCCGGACTTGGGTCTCAGAGCATTTCAGCGCTGAAACAGCACATTTCAGGTGTAAAACTTAATTCAGTTCTGGAACATTGCGTCACCAGAATATTTTAAGTTTATTTATGTGCAGTTCTTCTTCATTATGATTACATTGAGGTCAAATTTTACTCAAAAATCAAGACTGGCCCGTGTAAATTGGTATATGAACAGAGTACTGAATTTGTCTATAATGATTCAGCGCTGTTGTACACTGCCACTTACCTCCGGGAAGGAGACATTAAAGTATGGTCAACATTCAAGTAACTGAAGGCGTACAATTTTCTTCACAATGAGTTTATTGTAGAACGATAAATCAGTTTTTAGTATGCGAAATTGCTCTGTGTGTTCAGCGCTGATGTGGGTTTCCCATTAAAGCCCGGGCCGACCACCCAGAGCATTGCCGTACTGAAACATTGTAAATCCGGAGACTGTATATAGACTTTTTTAAATACTTGTACAGATTCTATTCAAGTCACAACCTACGCTGATGAGTGTATTTTCGGAGTGAAATAGTACTTTTAATTTTATCCTGATTTTGATGTGTTTATAACTATTACTCGAGTACTCGAGTACTATGAGAAAGGGTATGCGTACATGTTGTGTGTAAGTGAGTGTTACGTGGCAACTAACTGAGCTATCCAAGTGTGGCTGTGTCACTGCAACTCATTCACACTTCCCAAACGACACCCAAATATGTGGACCAATTACGTTGACCATGTGCCCATTGGACACTGTCCAGATTCTAAGTAGGTACAAAGTTTTTTCTCCAAAAATTTACTTTACATACACGAATAGCCGCGTCCCTGTTAAAAGATTCTGATTTTGGTCACGACCCGGACTTGGGTCTCAGAGCATTTCAGCGCTGAAACAGCACATTTCAGGTGTAAAACTTAATTCAGTTCTGGAACATTGCGTCACCAGAATATTTTAAGTTTATTTATGTGCAGTTCTTCTTCATTATGATTACATTGAGGTCAATTTTTACTCAAAAATCAAGACTGGCCCGTGTAAATTGGGATATGAACAGAGTCCTGAATTTGTCTATAATGATTCGGCGCTGTTGTACCCTGCCACTAACCTCCGGGAAGGAGGCATTAAAGTATGGTCAACATTCAAGTAACTGAAAGCGTACAATTGTCTTCACAATGAGTTTATTGTAGAACGATAAATCAGTTTTTAGTATGCGAAATTGCTCTGTGTGTTCAGCGCTGATGTGGGTTTCCCATTAAAGCCCGGGCCGACCACCCAGAGCATTGCCGTACTGAAACATTGTAAATCCGGAGACTGTATATAGACTTTTTTAAATACTTGTACAGATTCTATTCAAGTCACAACCTACGCTGATGAGTGTATTTTCGGAGTAAAATAGTACTTTTAATTTTATCCTGATTTTGATGTGTTTATAACTATTACTCGAGTACTCGAGTACTATGAGAAAGGGTATGCGTACATGTTGTGTGTAAGTGAGTGTTACGTGGCAACTGAGCTATCCAAGTGTGGCTGTGTCACTGCAACTCATTCACACTTCCCAAACGACACCCAAATATGTGGACCAATTACGTTGACCATGTGCCCATTGGACACTGTCCAGATTCTAATTAGGTACAAAGTTTTTTCTCCAAAAATTTACTTTACATACACGAATAGCCGCGTCCCTGTTAAAAGATTCTGATTTTGGTCACGACCCGGACTTGGGTCTCAGAGCATTTCAGCGCTGAAACAGCACATTTCAGGTGTAAAACTTAATTCAGTTCTGGAACATTGCGTCACCAGAATATTTTAAGTTTATTTATGTGCAGTTCTTCTTCATTATGATTACATTGAGGTCAAATTTTACTCAAAAATCAAGACTGGCCCGTGTAAATTGGTATATGAACAGAGTACTGAATTTGTCTATAATGATTCAGCGCTGTTGTACACTGCCACTTACCTCCGGGAAGGAGACATTTAAGTATGGTCAACATTCAAGTAACTGAAGGCGTACAATTTTCTTCACAATGAGTTTATTGTAGAACGATAAATCAGTTTTTAGTATGCGAAATTGCTCTGTGTGTTCAGCGCTGATGTGGGTTTCCCATTAAAGCCCGGGCCGACCACCCAGAGCATTGCCGTACTGAAACATTGTAAATCCGGAGACTGTATATAGACTTTTTTAAATACTTGTACAGATTCTATTCAAGTCACAACCTACGCTGATGAGTGTATTTTCGGAGTAAAATAGTACTTTTAATTTTATCCTGATTTTGATGTGTTTATAACTATTACTCGAGTACTCGAGTACTATGAGAAAGGGTATGCGTACATGTTGTGTGTAAGTGAGTGTTACGTGGCAACTGAGCTATCCAAGTGTGGCTGTGTCACTGCAACTCATTCACACTTCCCAAACGACACCCAAATATGTGGACCAATTACGTTGACCATGTGCCCATTGGACACTGTCCAGATTCTAATTAGGTACAAAGTTTTTTCTCCAAAAATTTACTTTACATACACGAATAGCCGCGTCCCTGTTAAAAGATTCTGATTTTGGTCACGACCCGGACTTGGGTCTCAGAGCATTTCAGCGCTGAAACAGCACATTTCAGGTGTAAAACTTAATTCAGTTCTGGAACATTGCGTCACCAGAATATTTTAAGTTTATTTATGTGCAGTTCTTCTTCATTATGATTACATTGAGGTCAAATTTTACTCAAAAATCAAGACTGGCCCGTGTAAATTGGTATATGAACAGAGTACTGAATTTGTCTATAATGATTCAGCGCTGTTGTACACTGCCACTTACCTCCGGGAAGGAGACATTTAAGTATGGTCAACATTCAAGTAACTGAAGGCGTACAATTTTCTTCACAATGAGTTTATTGTAGAACGATAAATCAGTTTTTAGTATGCGAAATTGCTCTGTGTGTTCAGCGCTGATGTGGGTTTCCCATTAAAGCCCGGGCCGACCACCCAGAGCATTGCCGTACTGAAACATTGTAAATCCGGAGACTGTATATAGACTTTTTTAAATACTTGTACAGATTCTATTCAAATCACAACCTACGCTGATGAGTGCATTTTCGGAGTAAAATAGTACTTTTAATTTTATCCTGATTTTGATGTGTTTATAACTATTACTCGAGTACTCGAGTACTATGAGAAAGGGTATGCGTACATGTTGTGTGTAAGTGAGTGTTACGTGGCAACTAACTGAGCTATCCAAGTGTGGCTGTGTCACTGCAACTCATTCACACTTCCCAAACGACACCCAAATATGTGGACCAATTACGTTGACCATGTGCCCATTGGACACTGTCCAGATTCTAAGTAGGTACAAAGTTTTTTCTCCAAAAATTTACTTTACATACACGAATAGCCGCGTCCCTGTTAAAAGATTCTGATTTTGGTCACGACCCGGACTTGGGTCTCAGAGCATTTCAGCGCTGAAACAGCACATTTCAGGTGTAAAACTTAATTCAGTTCTGGAACATTGCGTCACCAGAATATTTTAAGTTTATTTATGTGCAGTTCTTCTTCATTATGATTACATTGAGGTCAATTTTTACTCAAAAATCAAGACTGGCCCGTGTAAATTGGGATATGAACAGAGTCCTGAATTTGTCTATAATGATTCGGCGCTGTTGTACCCTGCCACTAACCTCCGGGAAGGAGGCATTAAAGTATGGTCAACATTCAAGTAACTGAAAGCGTACAATTGTCTTCACAATGAGTTTATTGTAGAACGATAAATCAGTTTTTAGTATGCGAAATTGCTCTGTGTGTTCAGCGCTGATGTGGGTTTCCCATTAAAGCCCGGGCCGACCACACAGAGCATTGCCGTACTGAAACATTGTAAATCCGGAGACTGTATATAGACTTTTTTAAATACTTGTACAGATTCTATTTATGTCACAACCTACGCTGATGAGTGTATTTTCAGAGTAAAATAGTACTTTTAATTTTATCCTGATTTTGATGCGTTCATAACTATTATGATACAATTTTCGAAAATTTATCAAAAAAATTGTATAACTCTTGTCAACCTGAAACCATTCTATTTTAAACCTCTTACAGCAGTGATTGTCAGCCTAATATACACTCTTTTTAAACTGTTTCAGCTCTGCTTGTGTATCACAGCACAGCCATACACACATCATACTATATCACACCACAGGCATACCCAAACCATACTACATCACACACAGGCACATTCACATCATACTAAATCACACCACAGGCATATTCACACCATACTACACCACGCCACAGGCATACCCACGTCATACAATATCACAACACAGGCATACCCACACAATACTACATCACACCACGGGCATATCGACATCATACTACATATTACCACAGGCATATTCACGCCATAATACATCACGCCACAGGCATGTTAACATCATACTAAATCACACCACAGGCATAAGCACATCATACTACATCACACCACGGCACACTCAAGCCATAATACATCACACCACAGGCAGATTCACATCAAACTAAATCACACCACAAGTATATTCACGTCATACTAAATAACACCGCAGGCATATTCACACCATACTACACTACACCCCAGGTGTATCGACATCATACTACATATTGCCAAAGGCATATTCACGCCATAATACATCACACCACAGGCATATTAACATCATACTAAATCACACCACAGGCATAACCACACCATACTACATCACAGCACAGGCATACTCAAACCATACTACTTCACACCAGAGGCAGATTCACGTCAAACTAAGTCACACCACAGGTATATTCACATCACACTATATAACACCACAGGCATATTCACACCATTTTACACTACCCCACAGGCACACAAAAACCATACTATATCACACCAAAAGCGTACAAGCACCATATTACATTACACTACGGGTATATCGAAATCATACTACATCTTACCACAGGCATATTCACGCCACAAAAGATCTCACCACAAATATACTCACATCATACTAAATCACACCACAGGCATACCCACACCATACTATATCCACCAAAGCTTCTACATCTCACCACAGGTATACTCAAAACCTACTACATCACACCACACGAATACTCACATAATACTACATCACACCACAGGCATATTCACACCATATGACGTAACACTACAGCTAATTGAAAAAACGATGTAGAAGTGAAAATATACACTGAGAATAAACCTGCTAAGGGACAAGGGTGATCGTGAACCCACCTGTTAGTTGAACCCGAAGGTCGAGAATGTATTGCTCTAGTTATGCGAACACACGCTCCACGTTTCACGCGAAACGGAACCCGAACGCACACCGGACGAACTCCGAAGGCACCCCGAACGCACCCCGATCGCTCTGTGGATGCGTCCAGTATCAATATCAGCAGTAGTGTGCATCGTGTATGTAATTGTTAACTAGTAACGTGTCTTTACAAAATGCTTGCATTTTGTATGCAGTTTGAATGCTTTCCAGACATGCTTAGGAAGTTTCATCATTTTGAAAATTTCACTGTACTGTTTTCACTATAAAATTACTCGGAACAGTCTGAATAGTTGTTTTGGTTTCTTCTGGTCTTAATGATCATTTTTTAAATGCAAATAAGCTGTTTCGGTACTGGTTTTAAAAGTTAATATAGAAATCCGCAGGTTCAGTACTGAATCAGTCTGGGTGATAAGCCCCGGAGGCTCTTACAAAATTATAGCTTCCCTCATTCTCATTTGTGAGGTAATTGGGGAGATATAAGTTATATGACCTTGAAACTCGTGGGGTGTGTAATAGGCGTGTAAACAACCGCTCTTTGTTCACGTTCGGTAATTGGAAGCCTGTTTTCACCCATCTTTAAAAAATTTCCAGAAAATGTTTTTCTACGTCCCTTCTAAATAGTGAATTGCGGTTTAGTTTTCGCTTTTTAAAAACAAAATCTTCTTTAAGATGCAGATAATGAGATGTCTTTTAATATTTTTTTTTCGTTGTGTGACGCTTAGAATATGCTTTTTTAACCACTTAAAATTCAGAATTTTTTTTTCTTTTTTTAGAGTTTACTTCTCGTTTATCGTTTTTTTTTGTGACGTAACTTATAATGATTTAGCAGTTGAGTTTTAGGTTTAATTAGAGATTTTTTGTTACCATTAGAAATGACTTTAGGGAATAACAAAAAAATGTTACAAAAATTTTACTTTCAAATTGCTACATGCCAACAAACAAAAGAACCACAATTCTGTACGAATTTCGATTGATGCTTTTTCTTACCTCATCTACCCCTACAGTAGTGATCTTGCATTCCTAAAGATCTGAATACGTAATAGTAACGTACCAGATGTGCCAAAGTGAAGTTTTTCAGCTTCGTCAATTCTTCACAGTAAAAAATGTTTCAAAAAGTGATCATTTTATGTTTGTTTGTCAATCATAAATGTGTTTGCCTTTCCGTTGCGCATTCGAGAAAAATTTTGAATAAATTTCAATTTTTTCTAACTTTCCTTCGAGGGAAAAAGATGGAGGAATTATCTAGTTACCTTTCCGTCTTATCTCAATTTCAAATGTTAGCAAGACCAATATGAAGCTGATCGACCCTAGTCTAATACCGACGGCTATCTTGCAAGATCTTGCAAGAATCTTGCAAGAGTCTTGTAAGATTACGCACCATCTTGCAAGATCTTGCATGATTCTTGCAAGATCTTGCAAGATAGCCGTCGGATATGCAAGAATCTTGCAAGATAAGCGTCGATCTTGTAAGATTCTTGCAAGATAGGCGTCGAACTCTTGCAAGATTCTTGCAAGATAAGCGTCGAATTCTTGCAAGAATCTTGCAAGATAAGCGTCTGATTTTTGCAAGGGTCTTGCAAGATAAGCGACGAATTCTTGCAAGACCCTTGCAAAATGGGCGTCCGGAAGTCTAGTCTTAGCTTGAGCGCGGGCCTTTTTGGCTTCTTTGCTGTCTAGAGTCGGTGCATTACTAAGCTCCAGAAGGAGCGCACCTGATCTCTAGCCACCAAAGAAAAAAAAAGACCCTAAAGAGCTAAGACTAATGCGCGAAGGGGTCACAAACAAGGGCGGGGGGTTATCGCGCCGCACAAAAGGGGTCACAGACAAGGGCGGAAATGTAGCCTTAGCTTGAGCGTGGGCCTTTTTGGTTTCTTTGATGTCTAGAGTCGGTGCATTACTATGCTCCAAAAGGAGCGCACCTGATCTCTAGCCATCAAAGAAAAAAAAAAGACCCGAAAGAGCTAAGACTAATGCGCGAAGGGGTCACAAACAAGGGCGGGGGGTTATCGCGCTGCACAAAAGGGGTCACAGACAAGGGCGGAAATGTAGCCTTAGCTTGAGCGTGGGCCGTTTTGGTTTCTTTGATGTCTAGAGTCGGTGCATTACTATGCTCCAGAAGGAGCGCACCTGATCTCTAGCCATCAAAGAAAAAAAAAGATCCGAAAGAGCTAAGACTAATGCGCGAAGGGGTCACAAACAAGGGCGGGGGGTTATCGCGCTGCGCGAAGGGGTCACAAACAAGGGCGGGGGGTTATCGCGCTGAAGAAAGAAAGAGGCAAACATATAAATGAACATCTAAATGCACCAGAAAGGAGGCACAGAGAGGGGTGGGGGTTATAGCACCGAAAGAAAGAAACATAAATGAACATCTAAATGCACAAGAAAGGGGGCACAGAGAAGGGTGGGGTTCAAGCGAACGAAAAACGAACGAGCGCAGAGCGAGCGAAACAGAAACGAACGAGCGGGAAAGCGAGCGAACAAAAAACGAGCGAGCACAAGGCGAGCGAAACAGAAACGAACGGGCGGGAAAGAGAACGAAAAAAAACCGGGCGAGCGAAGCAGGAACGAACGAACGGGAAAACGAGCGAACGAAAAACGAGCGAGCGCAAGACGGGTGAAACAGACATGAACAAACGGGAAAGCGAGCGAACGGAAAACGAGCGAGCGCAAGGCCAGCGAAACAAACGAGCGGGAAATCGAGCGAACGAAAACCGACCAAGCAAAGAGCAAGCCAAACAAACGGACGAGCGGGAAAGCGAGCGAGCGAAAACAATCTGCCCAGAAGGCACCCCTAGAAAGAAAAGCCCTTGCCATAAGGCAAGATAGGGAGAGAGAGAGGAAAGGAACAAATGCCGAGAAGGCAACAAACAGACAGACAGAGTATGGAAGCGAGCGAAGCAAAAACAAAAGAGCGAGAGAGAGAGAGAGAGAGAGGGGGAGAAGCGAAAGAAAAAAGAAACAAAGCAAGGAGTGAGAAAGAGAGGGAGAGAAGGAGTGAGAGAGAAGTGACAGAGGGAGAGAGTGCAAGTTGATTTCACTTCATCAAGGTAAGCGCTCAGGAAATTTTGTTCTCATCATAGCGCATCATTGGAATAAATTAGAAATAAGACCTGTGACCTGTGAGAAACAAGAAAGTCAAAACAAAAAAGACGGAGAGAAATGACTGATAGCAAACCATCAGAAAGTCTATAGTCACAAACCAAAATGCCGATTTCATTTCATTCTTGTCATCGCTCAGAAAACTTGTGTGAAAACAGCATATCAATGGTTCACAAGATGAGATAACAAAAGAAACATCAGAAAATAGCAAAGAACGACAAAAACGAAACTCGAGCTAGCGCTCAGAAAACTGTGTTCCCATCACTGCACATAAATGGAAAATAGAAGAAAAAAATGTCAGTGACAAAAAGCGAGAATGAACGATAGAATCAATGGACCATAAAGGAAAATGCCAATGAAATGGTACAATTAACCAAAGAGCGCTCAGAAACTTTTCAGTTTTCATCACAGCGCACAAAGGTAGAAAAATGAGAACAGCAAAAATGTGGCATCACTGGTGAAAAGACGTGTAAAAAGAACATATAAGGCATTATAAAGACAATGGTAAAACATCAACAATGAAATGACGCGCTCAGAAGTTATCAGTTAATGAGACAAAATATGAAAGCAAACACCAAAGCAAGAGCAAAAGCAAAAAGGGACATGGATTTTGAGCATGAGCAGACAGGAGCCGCTCCGAAGAAAACAGCGGACCAGCAAAGGAACCAAGACATAAAAAAGCAATTATTTGACCAAAGATCGATGCAAGAAAAAAAACAAACCAAAGCACAAAACGAGTGAACAACAAAATGAGCACCAATTTAAATAGACACAGAAAACGAATGTAATGAAAGTGAAGAGACGCGATCAGAAATTATCTGTGAAATAAAACCCGGGTAAAATCAAACGAGTAAAGTACAAAATTGAATTGAAAGAAAAACCAATAGAACAACACAAAACAGAACCAACGGACGCCAGGACAACAAAAACGCTTTCAAATGAGCAGTTAAAATCACCACTGCCCAATTACTAAAGCAGGAGACAAACAAAATGAACAAAGAACACATCTAAATAGCAATATCGAATCTCACCAAGACAAAAAACAGACCAGAGACTAGATTCTAAAAATGCAATAACCAAATATATGCCTCTAAATGCAGTGCAGGCCCAGGTTAATATTAGGAAGCAAAAATCAGCTCCAAGAAACTCATCACAGCGCGTCATGAACAATCAAAATCAACAAACAAAAAACAAAAGGCACAAAAGACTTGAATTGAAAATTACAACAATAAAAACTAACACTGACAAACATAACGATATAACGAAAAATATAAGACCATCAAAAACAAAAGCAAAGAACCACCATACCAACACAAAAAAGAATCAGTGGACTCAAGGACCAAGAGGACGCTTTCAAATGAGCAGTTAAAAATCACCACTGCCCAATTTGAAAAGCAGCAAACACAAAAACTCAACAAAGGCCACAAAATTAACAGCAAAATCAAGACCAGAGACAAAGAGATTGTGAAAAAGCAACCAGCAATTAAATGGCGTTATAAATTCGGAACAGGGCAGATACAAATAGAGCTAAAAGCTGCTCTAATAAACTCATCACAGCGCGTCATAGACAGTAGAAAAAATTTATGATTTAGCAAATTAAACCAGAGATTCATGCAAATGAAATAAGAAATAAAAAGCTCGCAAACATGCCAAAAGATTTATCACAGCATATCTGATCAACCACTACATCAAACTAAATCGAGGATAAAGATCAAGTATTTTCATCACAGCGCGTCCTGCATGGACAAACAGCTATATTTTAACAACACACAAATCTTGAATTTATGCAAGTTACAAAGAAAAGAGAGTTTACAAATCATTTTCAATCAAAGAATCAAAACAAACTCTTCAATAAAACTGCGAAGGCAGGAGACAGTTAAATCAAACAGTATCACTTCGCAGATTAGCAACTTATCACCAATAGATTAGAGCCACAGAAATCAAGTTTATAAAAATGAAAAAGGCCAATTCTACAATTAACCTTAACGAAAACAATAAACCTTAAGGAAGAGACTAATTCTACAATTAGTCTTGCATCGGAAAAAAGAAATACAGGGAGCTAGAAATAAATTAACTCAACCAGGAACTCATTGACACAGAGGCACTTATTTAAAGACTCTAGTACAAATAAGCCGATTCAACAAAGCAAGAAAGTCCAGTTTTCCGTCATTAGTGAGGTGGCACGGGTCACTTAGTTTGAAATGCTTGGGTTTTAGTTTTGGAGCAACGTAATTTTTTCCCAGAATATCATGCAACATAGTATTAACGGTCTCTACGGCAACAGGGCACATGTCTCTGCGTTTCCACACTCCTATCACGAAAACTTGCGTGCCGTCCCGCGCGGTACAGTTCGCAAAACTAGCAAGATTGAGCGCAACTTCTTTGGGGGGTTTGGCAGTGATGTTAAAAAAATCAGCTAAATCATTGTTTCCAACAGCCACCACAACTGTATCATATTGCCTTGCGGCTAGGCTAACGCAAGGGCCAAGCTCGTGGAATCTCATGCCGCTCATTGCCAGAACGTCGATTTGGAACTTCGATAGCAAAGAGTCGTAATATATGTCTTGTTTCAAATGTCTGGTATTTGAATCTCAGATGACCAGTATTGAACTAAACAAAATTTTATATAACAAAAGACAACAACAAACATTAAACAGATAAACAGAAAAGGATAGCTTAGACAGTCACTTGCCAATAATATTCAAACTTTTAAAGAACCTTTCAATTGCTTAGAAGCTGCCAAAAAGAAAACTGTTCCAAAATTCGATGGAAAAATTTTGTTTGATAAGATCACTTACTATTTAACACGCCATTGTTGAGTTCGCCTGGTAGGAGCACCTAAACAGTCTATGCAGTATCTTGAGTTCTTTGATATATAAGATTAGCGAGAAAACAAATAAAAGAACGCCAAAAAATCCGACAGAAAGATTACTTAAAACTTGAATGCTATTGATTCTACAATCAATAGATCGAAAAAAAAGCATATTGATTTTAAGCTAATTATGTTCGAATCCCTCCTTCATCACGCTGATTTTTAAACCCTCACAAACGGGAAGAGCAACCACTTTATAGCATAAGTTAGCAACAGAGCACAACTCTAGGGGTCCCAAGTTTTTTACTTCATAGCAAAATTCACAAAAAGTGGTTTCACTTTCCGGAAGAATATTGGGTTTTGAAATATTTGTATAATACCTTACGACCGCATATATATCGTCTTCAATTTTCGCAAAACACTGAATCTGAACAAATTTTTTTTCTTTCAATTGAACAACACTTTCACTAACATTGTCGTTTAGTCTAGTATAAGAGAGCGAACAAAATTTTTTTCCAATATCATTCACGTACCGAGAAAAAGTTTTTGTAGCATTTTTTTCTTCACAGTAAGTTTTTATTTCGCCAGCTAATTTCGTAAAACTTTCGATGCATGAAACTTTTACACTAGTTATCTCTAACTCATCTAGAGAATTTGGTGCTTTAAAAACCGATTGACCATTTTTTCTGGGTTCTTTATTGTTCCGGAGAGGGCAGATAGTAATTGATGGTTTGCTGATTCAAAACAAAAAGCGGAAAAAAGCCAAAGGGGACCATTTCGACGGACCTGCTCAACTAAGTGACGCATTGTGTGAAAATTGAAGGATTGGGATTCGAGTCCATACAAATCAAGGAAATTTTCAAAGAACGAATTAATCAAAGCATCGGCAGGCTGAAGATATTCAACATCAAAACTTCCATCAGACAACAGCCTAATTGCAAAACTTAACTTGCAAAAGCTCTCAAAATAATTGTTTGAGACGTTTAAATTATCAAACACTAAGGGGCCAATATGGAAAAAGAACAGCTTAAAGTCGAATGCCTTCCAAAATGTAAGATCTTTCAACTTTTTCGTGCGGTGCAATATATCAAAAGTAATTTTACAATTAGAGACAAGATTTTCCAGCTCTTTTAGAGTACATCCCTTCGCTAAGGAAATCAGAAACTTAGATAAAATTTTTGCAGTACCTAAACAAACTTGATGCATAGGATCTATAACACAATCCCATGGTAAATTAAAAAACTTACTCAGTGGAGTGATCGATTTTACACCGTTGACAGCAATTCGTCTTTTTTCAGCAAGCTCGCCACAAGCTTGAAACGTGTTTTTTTCTCGAAGAATGAAGGGCTTAGACAATTTGAAAAGCAATCTATTATTTTTATGAAAACCTTTTATGAAACAGTGAGCACAACTATCATATCCCATATGTTGCTTCATGCATAAAACGTACGCTCTTGCTGGTGCGTCACAAACAATACTCCGATATCTTAAAAAAACACTACCAATGGACTCAAATAACACACCATTCGAAAAACTTTCTAACTCGAGACATACTCTTTGTAGCATGTCATCAAAATCGGGCTTCGACTCGCCATACCAAAGCGCCAAAAGACAGATATTTGAGTAAGAAGATCTTAAAACAGGGGGCAAATTAAAAATCTGAACCCAAGTAGGCCACACAGAAAGTTTACTTGACTTGAAAATTGGAGTTCTATCTGTATTGAAAACCAGCTGCAGTTCAGACTTGCAAAATGCGTCAGTAGGGGTTTCCCAATTACACAGATTCGACCAGGACTGCTGAATATAAGAAATATTTTTCTTGACAATACGATTAAGTTGCGGAATGAGATCAATCATAAGCAACTTTGACGAACCAAAAGATGTACTTGTTACCAATTTAAGGTTTGCGGCGGGAATATCAGCAAAGATCTTAATGGGGTAGGGCAAAACGCTTGCAAAAAACTTCAGAAAATCACTTTTTACAACATCCGGGAGCTTATGCTTATTTGAAAGGCTAGAAAACTTTTGAATGAACTCATCGTGCGTGACGTTGGCTCCTTCGTATAAGTTAAAATCCAAGGAAATGGGGGCGGGTAGATTTTCATCAATTTTATCACAAAAATTTCCCTCTTCAAAATTTTGGAGGTTAACAGGCGATGAACAACGGAAAGCTTCCACTTGATTTTGCTTCGGAGACGAGGGCGAGTCTATATCATCTGTTGATGCATCATCCGATTCAGTTAGGTTTTGAAAAGTTTCCTCAACTGGAGTTAAAGTCGACCGTTCCAAATCTCTACTGTCGTCAGACCAAGCAAAAAATGACTCATAATTTATTAAATTCAGATTTTCGCATATTCTATTCTCGGGAAAAAACATTCTTAGGCGAGAAGGAAAACCTTGCCGAGAAAAACGATTTATCGGATTTGGTGCCAAATCAATTCCTTTATTCTTTTTAGTAACTTTTCTGCGCTTTACAGCTAATTCGGGAAAAGGGTTTCCATGTAAATTTTTGTAGGGACATAGACAAAACTCGGCCCAAAAAAATTGATTTTGATAGGATATGGTAAGCTCTTCGCCTGCTTTTATTTCGCGCAATGGTACACAAACCATCAAATTTTTCACATTAACGTAAGCTACATTAGGACGGCATGATGCATTTACGAATGGAATTGGACCAAGCATTAACCATTGAACGCCCACTCTTGAACTTTCAATTACTGAAAAATCATTAAAACATGGAATTATTTCATCCTCTTTTATATCAACCAGATACCCTATCAAGCCTGGAATCTCCAATTTAGAGTTTATATCGCATTTCGCAAACACGCCTAATTGAGAGAAACTTACATCTTTTAAGTAGTCAACACAACTGTACCTGATCAACTTCATACTCTGAATCCAGGAAAGCCTCAACATCTTTAAGGTAGTCTGGCATGTAGTCGAGAGTCAAACAAACGTTGTGAGCCTCAATTTCACCAAAGTTCACCCATTTCTTTGTTAATTTAGCATCTATGAAAGCTAGCTCACTCCAGGTAATAGGCAGTTTGACTAGTTGCTGAGCTGCTGGAAGGTATAGCTTATACTTTTTGAAATCGAGAATAGACATTTCATCTGGAAACAAGACCTATATTAGTAGACCGCAACCCAAAATGCAAAAGCGAAGACAGTTTAGAGTGCATGGAAAACCAGAAATTTTACTAAAAACAATTCAACAAAGATTTTGTTTATTAATTTCAGCCTTTTCATGACGCCCTAGAGAATTTGCTGCGTCTTTTGCTCGTCGAAGAGCGTAGAGACTGTCTCCGCAGATTAGCTTGACAGCTTCTGAAACAAAAAAAACAGTTAAAAAAGAAAAAAAAAACTCCAAAAAAGCTGCAAAAAAACCTTTGAAAAATTTCTCATCGTCAGCTGATGCTAATTTTCTTGCACAGTTCTTCAATCAAGTTGTTTCTCTGGACGAACCAACAAAACTCCAAACGTTCCTCTTTTGAATGAATTGAGCGTGCAAGAAACCTTCCAACTGCAGCATAGTCATGACGACAGCCATCATAACTCAACAATTCGACTCCTTTATAAACCAGTTTCTGATCAACTGCAGCCCTCTGAGCTCTCACACCTCTATCGTTCTATTCAAAAGTCAAGACTTAAAAAAAATGTTGGTTGCTACCAACCAAATAAAATTGTAGAAAAGCCAGTATATCAAAACTTGTGCAATACTTACGAGTTCTTTCAGTCCCTTCCAGACTTCGAGCAATTGGTTGCGTGCTTCAACTTCCAGGGCATTGCTTCGACGCCAGGAACCTTCAATAGTTTCTATACCACTTAGAATACTTCTCAAATCTATAAAGTGGTAGCTCATTTCAATTAACTGAAAAAATGCTTAGCTTAGCAACAAGAAATTTCCAAATAAAAATTAAGTCATTTAAGCCAAATAGGAACAATAAAGACTCGGAGGGACCTATCAGGAAGGCTGAATTTAACTTTGGAAAGGAAACAAAATTTCAACATCCGCAAAACTTTAGGACAACTTTGTAACATTTCATAATCAAAAGCAATATTCATAGGAGTCAATCAAACCTAGCGTCGTATTTTTTCAACAAATTTACACTTTCATCAACCAGAAGCATCCTATATATAAACAAAGAGCGAGAATATTACAAAAAGTAATGCAGCTTGAAAACATTTTCCACATCAAAGAATAGTTCCCTCCAACCAGAGCTACTTCTGGCTATCAGAACCGAGAACACCTGATGCTCTTTTTTCACGTAGTCGCTGATTAACCAATTTTAGTGTATCGCGATATAGTTTATTAGTATACTGGTCTCCGAAAACAAACTGGATGGCTCTTTGGTAGAGCTCAGTCCTCTCCTGGTCAGAAGCAACACGACCGTTCTTGGGATCTAAAACCTTTTTGGGGTCAATACAGAGTGTTCGTCGCTCATCGTCATTCCACAAAACCTTAACAATGTTGAAAGCCTTTTCGACGAAAGAAACGCCACCTTGATTGTAAAGATTCAGACCGTTGAACACCAATTCTGGCTGGTTGGGCTCCTCCTCCGTTCCATTATCTTTATCAACCATGTTCCGTGAAAGTGCAACGGGAGTTTCGGAGATCCGATATATCTCGTCCAAAGCTCGCCTCGAAAATTTTGTCAGATCATCTAAGAGACGGTCACTTCTGTCCATTCGGGACTCTAGTCTGCTAATAACTCGATCGAACCGTTTCACTAAATCGCCCTAAAAACAATTATTCAATCTGGTTGCTACCAACCATTTTTGCGCCCTTTACTCTTACCCTAACTTTTGTTTTGAATTATAATCAAGCTTTTGCCTACTTTTTGCTGTTGGATCTAATTAAAGGCATCAAGCTCCAATCTTGAGAATAAACTCTTAGCAGAATTGATGATTAAGGTTAGCAGCCCAAAATTAAAAAAAAATGAAATAAATGAAAAAAGAATTAGAAGTCTAGCTTTAACTTTTCCTTCGTCTATCAAAACATCTTATCATATTTACCACTTGTTCTGGAGTTACACTCTGCACAGTGCCAATGTTCTTAACACTTTTGGCCTTTTGAACTTCTAGGTCCGGCAGGTCTGGCTCGTCAGCGTCATCAGTCAATCATCGCTATCACAACTTTCAAATGGTTCCTCGATAACTTCATCATTTCTGACCTGACTTGATGTCTTCTTTTCAATTTCAATATCATCTTATGCCTGTTGAAACACCTAAGTAACATTCATGTCCCTAGGCTCTACATCTTCCGATAGCAAAACATTCATTTTGTTTCCAACGCGGGTCAGAATCTCTTCGGGACCATTCGTTACGACAAGACCGTTCACAAAAATTTTTGGATTCTTATCCGATTTGAAAGGCACGTCCTCGTTTCTCATCGACAACTTAACTGAGCTGCTCATATGTTTCGGCCAACTGGTATGATTTGGCTTTACGATATCGAACTTTCCATCACATTCGAAATAGACAAGAAAGCGGTGATCGAGTGGAAAAGCAATATCACTCTCTTTTTTTCTCGAAGACTTTGCACGCAAGGGGACTTTGTTGCTATTGCTCTTTGAGGTACTGGGTTTGTTTGACCGCTGGAAGCTCATTTTTTTTCTAAACAAAAACGACTAGAGCAATACCTAAATAAGTAAACAGAAAAAAAGTATTTAGAAAGTAAATATTTCGGGAAGTGAAAACAGGTGTGCCCTGGAAAAAATCGATTTGGCAGATAGGAGCCTATACAGTTCTGGCGCAGCCCTTAGATATGGGATAACGATGAAAAAGATTAACTCCAATGATTTGGATTAGCAGCAGAATTAAAAAAAAACTTTCGGAGAATTTAACTGACTGGTAGAAACTGTATGCTATCACGTATGCATTCTTATCCTATTTTTTTGGAAATTAGGAGAAAGAACTCGTTCCTGTTAGCTGTTAGGGAGATCAGTATAGACATCAGTCACGCAAAAGGTTGGGCCAAAAAACAATTGCAAAAAAAAAATTCGTAATAGCTATCCTTCAAAAATATTTTGAGAACTGATGTCAGAGCAAGTTCAAAAAGTAATTTTGCCTTACAATAATGACTCAACAAGAAACATCCCTGGCGTACAGAACGGCAGGGCCCCGCATTTGAAAATACAGTCCAAAATTTGGCGTTGATAAAAAACAGCTGAAAAAAAAAGACAAAAATTTTAGAGGATTCTGACAAAATATTTCTTTTTTGCGCAGTTATAGTGGCAGTGACTGTCTAAGCTACCCTAACCAGTCACTTTGAACAAAATAAAGCGGAGAAATTTACCTCATGGTGGTCGGACTAAAAAAAACAACTTAGATTACAAAAGTCAGCATTAAACCCATATGGAGGCAACCACTCCAAGCACATACACACCCAAACAAACTTTTCTACAACAATACCGAGGCTACCCCCGGTTGATTCCTTTCGAATAGACTATTATATAATACTGTCTGGTAATTCTATTTAATTTTCAGATAACACACAGATTGCAATTTGTTACTAAGATTGCTACACCAAGCAAAATTACGGCTACACAACTGTGGTCTCAATTCTACAACTGAACCACTAACACATTTTTTGAAACACCTACGACACGGCTAGCATGAAAATGACAGTACTGCAACTTACTGTATTGGTTGTGAAGATGATGTTGGTCTGTGTAGTCGATAATGCAAAATGCAAATGTCAAAGTTCAAGAATTTCAAGATTCAAAATCTGAAATAGGGCATTTCTATAACAAAATTACTGTTATAAAGTTACGCTGACCCCAGCAACGACATTGACAGACCTGTATCAGTCATAGTTCACTAATATCAACCTAACGGTGGCCATTAGATACCATTTCCATGAAAATTCAATGAATAACTATCAATTTTCGGGTCAAAAAATGGATCAAAATGGGCAAAATGGGAGGGTGTTTCGGTACCAATTTCTCAAAGACGGCTGAATCAAACTATACGAGCCTTATACCAACAGAAACGTCAATTTATTTTCTGTTGAACGCAGCAAATAAAAATAAAATTGAACAACTACACTAGGAGTTATTAAGGGTTATAGGTACTGTACCAAAGCCCATATTTGATGGGCTAAATGACGGGTATGTTTAGGCCAATAACTTCAAGATGCCTGGACTAAAATAAACGACCCTTATATCAAAATAAAACTCAGTTGAGGCCCTCTTAAATGCACGAAACACAATTGAAATCGAACCATTCATTCACGAGTTATTAAAGATCAAATGTACCGTACTAGGGCCCATTTCATGGGTACACCGGAGGGGTCATGTCCAGGCCAATAACTCCAAGATGCCTGGAACAAAATGAATGAACCTTATATCAAAATAAACCTCAGTTCAAGACCTGTTAAACGCACTAACCAAATTTAAAATCGGACGGGTATTCACAGTTGAATAACTCAACGGTGAGCGCACCAAAATTAGCGGCACCTATATCAAATTCAACCTCGGTTCAGAGCCTACTCAGATCACCAAACAGAATTAAAATTGAATAACTATACGGAGAGATATTGGAGTTTTAAGGTACAGTACCAAAACCTACATATATATGCGATTTGACCCATAGTTTGACCCAAAATATAACTTATAACTAAGTTATGAAAATGACACTTTGTGGAAATTTTACCCATGTCATCACAATAATATGGGGACTATAAATATCACAAACAGAACTCGGGAACGTTGTTTTATAAGCAGAAATAGGTAAAATAGTTCGAATTTCAGGTCAAATCAGGCTTGACCTGTCATGGACTATCTTTTCGTAACGGCTGGACGAATTATCACAAACCGTATGGCAAACCAAACTAGAGCTTAAGACAAGTTCAACGAGCCATCACAAACTAAAATTGGTTAAGTTTTCATCTAGATATTGCAAAATTAGCGTTTCGTACCAGGTCAAATAATCCACCTGGTACGTGACCTGGATCGTCAAAATTTTCAATGTCAACATTGAAATACTTGTACACACTACATTACAATTCCATCAGTACATAAGACTGAGTGTCATAGGCCATTATTTGACACCAAAACACCAATTTTTCAACATTTTATCAACCTCTGCCTTAAGGGCACGTTTTTGTGAAAAATGGGGGTACGGCACGTGCAGAGTGAAAATTGAACCCCTAAACTCCGGAAAGGTTCATAGGAAAACATACGCAACGGACTCCAGGCATAAGGACGAAGCTCCAGAACCATTATCTGTAGCTTAAATCACTCATTTTGAAGTTTCGAAAATCGGCCGCTCCGAAAAGTACCCAAAATAGGGTAATTTCCGTTTTACCGCTAAAAATTCTCATCGACCTCGCCAAGCTACAGCCGCAACTACTATCAATCGGCAAGACGGTTCCATGCACAACAAAACAAGCCTACGTTCGCTTAAATCCGTTCAGTATTCACAGAGATATTTCAATTTTACTGAGACGTACACCATTTTTTCATGACACAATAAGGCCTGTTCCTGCGTGAAAAAACGCTCTACGAAAAAGAAACGCTAACGCAACACAAATCGGGTCACAGTGTAGGCTCTCCTTGATGTTCTTGCTGGGTATGCTTTGCTAACATGGTTTTCGCATCAAATTCAAACGCATGTTTCATGTAGAATCTTTGTAAATACGTTTTTTGAAAAATAGCACAACCGAGTACTGCTAGTTTTACGAAATACCTAAACAGTGAAAGAATTGCCAAAATTTCAAAACAGCAGTCACTTGAATTCCTAAAAACTGAAGGATAATCGCAGACGGGTGCCTGAAATAGGCTACCGGCAACAAAAATAATTGCACGACGTAGATGCAGCATAGTTTTGTACAAACACATTTTTTACATTTCCTTTGCACTCAAAAAAGCAACACCATACAAAAGTTTTTTTTAACCTAGTGACCTGCAAACACAGAAGAGGACAACACGCCTACTTGACACATTTCCTACGGTTCCTGTCTATAATGCTTAAAGAATTATTGTAAAAAGACAAAAAATCAGCGACAATTAATTTTTGGTTTTGTGTTAGCTTTCAAGAAATTGCTGTCCAATTTTTATACTTGAAAGATAATTGAACAGCCTGTTTTCTAGCGAACACCTCAATTGTTTGTTAGTGATCTAATAGTGGCGTTTTACGGCCTTTGAACTGTCAAAAAATTCAAAAGATAGCAGCTCCTTCTAAAATTTAAAGGAAGCTGATTTCATGTCAGTGAGCAATTATCCACTTCATTTGTTGCTCATAGACACAACTTTTTTTGATTATTTTGAAACCAGTACTCAATTGGCCTAATTAGGTTGTTTGCCATGAAGAAGGATCAAAAGAGTGTAGTAAACGTTAAGAAAGCTTATCCCATTTGTTGTGGCGGAAAATAAACCAAAAGCAGAAAAATTTTTAAAAAAGTATTTCATAACTCATGCAAACCCCTGAATCGCAGTTTTGTGTCCCAAAAGATTTTTTGACAAATCAATTTATTATCTATTTTGGTAAAGACAGTTATAGAGCCTTACAAAAATTACAACGAAAGTCTCAATTACAGAACAAAAAGTCGATTAAAACATTATTTATCATAAACTGGAACGCTCTGGATGCTTTTTATGGCCTTTTTTCAGTTCTTACCAAGTGTTTCACACTTGGTGTGAACAAAACAATCCATTGAAACGATCATTGAGCTTTTTTTGTGGAAACGAGTATCTCAAGCACGTTATCGACGGTAAAGTTGATAAGAAACTTTCCGATTAGGCCAGAGAGAAAAATAATTTTAAGGCAAAAAATATTTGGAGCCTATTTTTCTTCCTTAAGCTGTGTGTTAGTTTCAATAGGAGTGCCTTTATGCTACAGGGTGACTTTACAAGGGATTGGAAGGTTGAGAAAAGTGACCATTTACGTTTTTCGCCAGGTACCTGTTTAATCATTGAAAAACGTTATAATATCGTAACACAAAACGTATGATTGACTATATTGGGGGGACTATCTGCTTTTTCCCTCTCAATTCGTTACTTACATTTGGTTCTTTGTGTCTTTGCTACCTATTAATGATTCGAAATGAATGGACTCACAGAAAAGTCTCATTTACAGAACAAAAAGTCGATTATAACATTATATATCATAAGCAGGAACCCTCTGGATGCTTTTTTATGATCTTTTTTAATGCTTACCAAGTGATTCACACTTGGTGTGAACAGAAAGAACCATTGAAACGATCATCGAACTTTTTTTCTGGAAACGAGTATTTCAAACACGTTATCGACGGTTAAGTTGATATGAAACTTTCGGATTAGGCCCGAGAGAAAAATAACTTTAAGACGAAAAAAATTTCGGACCCCGTTTTTCTTCCTTAAATTGTGTGGTAGTTTCAATAGAAGTGCCGTTATGCTATAGGATGACTTTACAAGGGTTTGGAAGGTTGAGAAAAGTGACCATTTACGTTTTTCGCCAGGTACCTGTTTAATCGTTGAAAAACGTTATAATATCGTAACACAAAACATATGATTGACTTTATTTGGGGGACTATCTGCCTTTTCCCTCTCAATTGGTTACTTGCATTTGGTGTTTTGTGTTCTTGCTACCTATTAATGATTCAAAGTGAATGAACTCACAGAAAAGTCTCATTTACAGAACAAAAAGTCGATTATAACATTATATATCATAAGCAGGAACACTCTGGATGCTTTTTTTTGACACTTTTTAATCGTTACCAAGCTATTCACACTTGGTGTAAACAGAATGAACCATTGAAACGATCATTGAACTTTTTTTGTGGAAACGAGTATTTCAAATACTTTATCGACGGTAAAGTTGATATGAAACTTTCAATTAGGCCCGAGAGAAAAATAATACCTTTAAGGCGAAAAAATTTTGGACCCCGTTCTTCTTCCTTAAATTGTGTGGTAGTTTCAATAGAAGTGCCGTTATGCTACAGGATGACTTTACAAGGGTTTGGAAGGTTGAGAAAAGTGACCATTTACGTTTTTCGCCAGGTACCTGTTTAATCGTTGAAAAACGTTATAATATCGTAACACAAAACGTATGATTGACTTTATTTGGGGGACTATCTGCCTTTTCCCTCTCAATTGGTTACTTGCGTTTGGTGTTTTGTGTTCTTGCTACCTATTAATGATTCAAAGTGAATGGACTCACAGAAAAGTCTCATTTACAGAACAAAAAGTCGATTATAACATTATATATCATAAGCAGGAACGCTCTGGATGCTTTTTTATGACCCTTTTTAATGCTTACCAAGTGATTCACACTTGGTGTGAACAGAATGAACCATTGAAACGATCATTGAACTTTTTTTCTGGAAACGAGTATTTCAAACACGTTATCGACGGTAAAGTTGATAAGAAACTTTCCGATTAGGCCAGAGAGAAAAATAATTTTAAGGCAAAAAATATTTGGAGCCTATTTTTCTTCCTTAATCTGTGTGTTAATTTCAATAGGAGTGCCTTTATGCTACAAGGTGACTTTACAAGGGATTGGAAGGTTGAGAAAAGTGACCATTTACGTTTTTCGCCAGGTACCTGTTTAATCATTGAAAAACGTTATAATATCGTAACACAAAACGTATGATTGACTATATTGGGGGGACTATCTGCTTTTTCCCTCTCAATTTGTTACTTACATTTGGTTCTTTGTGTCTTTGCTACCTATTAATGATTCAAAGTGAATGGAATCACAGAAAAGTCTCATTTACAGAACAAAAAGTCGATTATAACATTATATATCATAAGCAGGAACGCTCTGGATGCTTTTTTATGATCTTTTTTAATGCTTACCAAGTGATTCACACTTGGTGTGAACAGAATGAACCATTGAAACGATCATTGAACTTTTTTTCTAGAAACGAGTATTTCAAACACGTTATCGACGGTAAAGTTGATAAGAAACTTTCCGATTAGGCCAGAGAGAAAAATAATTTTAAGGCAAAAAATATTTGGAGCCTATTTCTCTCCCTTAAGCTGTGTGTTAGTTTCAATAGGAGTGCCTTTATGCTACAGGGTGACTTTACAAGGGATTGGAAGGTTGAGAAAAGTGACCATTTACGTTTTTCGCCAGGTACCTGTTTAATCATTGAAAAACGTTATATTATCGTAACACAAAACGTATGATTGACTATATTGGGGGGACTATCTGCTTTTTCCCTCTCAATTGGTTACTTGCAATTGGTTCTTTGTGTCTTTGCTACCTATTAATGATTCAAAGTGAATGGACTCACAGAAAAGTCTCATTTACAGAACAAAAAGTCGATTATAACATTATATATCATAAGCAGGAACGCTCTGGATGCTTTTTTATGACCCTTTTTAATGCTTACCAAGTGATTCACACTTGGTGTGAACAGAATGAACCATTGAAACGATCATTGAACTTTTTTTCTGGAAACGAGTATTTCAAACACGTTATCGACGGTAAAGTTGATATGAAACTTTCCGATTAGGCCCGAGAGAAAAATAACTTTAAGGCGAAAAAAATTTGGACGCCGCTTTTCTTCCTTAAACTGTTTGGTAGTTTCAGTAGGAGTGCCGTTATGCTATAGGATGACTTTACAAGGGATTGGAAGGTTGAGAAAAGTGGCCATTTACGTTTTTCGCCAGGTACCTGTTTAATCATTGAAAAACGTTATAATATCGTAACACAGAACGTATGATTGACTATATTGGGGAGACTATCTGCTTTTTCCCTCTCAATTGGTTACTTGCTTTTGGTTCTTTGTGTCTTTGCCACCTATTAATGATTCAAAGAGAATGGACTCACAGAAAAGACTCATTTACAGAATAAAAAGTCGATTATAACATTATATATCATAAGCAGGAACGCTCTGGATGCTTTTTAGGACCCTTTTTAATGCTTACCAAGTGATTCACACTTGGTGTGAACAGAATGAACCATTGAAATGATCATTGAACTTTCTTCTGGAGACGAGTATTTCTAACACGTTATCGACGGTAAAGTTGATATGAAACTTTCCGATTAGGCCCGAGAGAAAAATAACTTTAAGGCGAAAAAATTTTGGACCCCGCTTTTCTTCCTTAAACTGTGTGGTTGTTTCAGTAGGAGTGCCGTTATGCTATAGGATGACTTTACAAGGGATTGGAAGGTTGAGAAAAGTGACCATTTACGTTTTTCGCCAGGTACCTGTTTAATCATTGAAAAACGTTATAATATCGTAACACAGAACGTATGATTGACTATATTGGGGACACTATCTGCTTTTCCCCTCTCAATTGGTTACTTGCTTTTGGTTCTTTGTGTCTTTGCTACCTATTAATGATTCAAAGAGAATGGACTCACAGAAAAGTCTCATTTACAGATTAAAAAGTCGATTATAACATTATATATCATAAGCAGGAACGCTCTGGATGCTTTTTTAGGACCCTTTTTAATGCTTACCAAGTGATTCACACTTGGTTTGAACAGAATGAACCATTGAAACGATCATTGAACTTTTTTCTGGAAACGAGTATTTCAAACACGTTATCGACGGTAAAGTTGATATGAAACTTTCCGATTA
This sequence comes from Convolutriloba macropyga, assembly GCF_964194025.1. Lineage (NCBI taxonomy): Eukaryota > Metazoa > Xenacoelomorpha > Acoela > Convolutidae > Convolutriloba > Convolutriloba macropyga. The sequence continues at coordinate 59,842,877 of NC_134475.1, read as the reverse complement.
GGCCCGAGAGAAAAATAACTTTAAGGCGAAAAAATTTTGGACCCCGTTTTTCTTCCTTAAACTGTGTGGTAGTTTCAGTAGGAGTGCCGTTATGCTATAGGATGACTTTACAAGGGATTGGAAGGTTGAGAAAAGTGACCATTTACGTTTTTCGCCAGGTACCTGTTTAATCATTGAAAAACGTTATAATATCGTAACACAGATCGTATGATTGACTATATTGGGGGGGGGACTATCTGCTTTTTCCCGCTCAATTGGTTACTTGCATTTGGTTCTTTGTGTCTTTGCTACCTATTAATGATTCAAAGTGAATGGACTCACAGAAAAGTCTCATTTACAGAACAAAAAGTCGATTATAACATTATATATCATAAGCAGTAACGCTCTGGATGCTTTTTTATGACCCTTTTTAATGCTAAACAAATGATTCACACTTGGTGTGAACAGAATGAACCATTGAAACGATCATTGAACTTTTTTTCCGGAAACGAGTATTTCAAACACGTTATCGACGGTAAAGTTGATATGAAACTTTCCGATTAGGCCCGCGAGAAAAATAACTTTAAGGCGAAAAAATTTTGGACCCCGTTTTTCTTCCTTAAACTGTGTGGTAGTTTCAGTAGGAGTGCCGTTATGCTATAGGATGACTTTACAAGGGATTGGAAGGTTGAGAAAAGTGACCATTTACGTTTTTCGCCAGGTACCTGTTTAATCATTGAAAAACGTTATAATATAGTAACACAGAACGTATGATTGACTATATTGGGTGGACTATCTGCTTTTTCCCTCTCAATTGGTTACTTGCAATTGGTTCTTCGTGTCTTTGCTACCTATTAATGATTCAAAGTGAATGGACTCAGAGAAAAGTCTCATTTACAGAACAAAAAGTCGATTATAAAATTATATATCATAAGCAGGAACGCTCTGGATGCTTTTTTATGACCTTTTTAATGCTTACCAAGTGATTCACACTTGGTGTGAACAGAGTGAACCATTGAAACGATCATTGAACTTTTTTTCTGGAAACGAGTATCTCAAACACGTTATCGACGGTAAAGTTGATATGAAACTTTCCGATTAGGCCCGAGAGAAAAATAACATTAAGGCGAAAAAATTTTGGACCCTGTTTTTCTTCCTTAAACTGTGTGGTAGTTTCAGTAGGAGTGCCGTTATGCTATAGGATGACTTTACAAGGGATTGGAAGGTTGAGAAAAGTGACCATTTACGTTTTTCGCTAGGTACCTGTTTAATCATTGAAAAACGTTATAATATCGTAACACAGAACGTATGATTGACTATGTTGGGGGGAATATCTGCTTTTTTCCTCTCAATTGGTTACTTGAATTTGGTTCTTTGTGTCTTTGCTACCTATTAATGATTCAAAGTGAATGGAATCACAGAAAAGTCTCATTTACAGAACAAAAAGTCGATTATAAAATTATATATCATAAGCAGGAACGCTCTGGATGCTTTTTTATGACCTTTTTAATGCTTACCAAGTGATTCACACTTGGTGTGAACGGAGTGAACCATTGAAACGATCATTGAACTTTTTTTCTGGAAACGAGTATCTCAAACACGTTATCGACGGTAAAGTTGATATGAAACTTTCCGATTAGGCCCGAGAGAAAAATAACATTAAGGCGAAAAAATTTTGGACCCTGTTTTTCTTCCTTAAACTGTGTGGTAGTTTCAGTAGGAGTGCCGTTATGCTATAGGATGACTTTACAAGGGATTGGAAGGTTGAGAAAAGTGACCATTTACGTTTTTCGCTAGGTACCTGTTTAATCATTGAAAAACGTTATAATATCGTAACACAGAACGTATGATTGACTATGTTGGGGGGAATATCTGCTTTTTTCCTCTCAATTGGTTACTTGAATTTGGTTCTTTGTGTCTTTGCTACCTATTAATGATTCAAAGTGAATGGAATCACAGAAAAGTCTCATTTACAGAACAAAAAGTCGATTATAACATTATATATCATAAGCAGGAACGCTCTGGATGCTTTTTTATGACCCTTTTTAATGCTTACCAAGTGATTCACACTTGGTGTGAACAGAATGAACCATTGAAACGATCATTGAACTTTTTTTCTGGAAACGAGTATTTCAAACACGTTATCGACGGTAAAGTTGATAAGAAACTTTCCGATTAGGCCAGAGAGAAAAATAATTTTAAGGCAAAAAATATTTGGAGCCTATTTTTCTTCCTTAAGCTGTGTGTTAGGTTCAATAGGAGTGCCTTTATGCTACAAGGTGACTTTACAAGGGATTGGAAGGTTGAGAAAAGTGACCATTTACGTTTTTCGCCAGGTACCTGTTTAATCATTGAAAAACGTTATAATATCGTAACACAAAACGTATGATTGACTATATTGGGGGGACTATCTGCTTTTTCCCTCTCAATTCGTTACTTACATTTGGTTCTTTGTGTCTTTGCTACCTATTAATGATTCAAAGTGAATGGACTCACAGAAAAGTCTCATTTACAGAACAAAAAGTCGATTATAACATTATATATCATAAGCAGGAACGCTCTGGATGCTTTTTTATGACCCTTTTTAATGCTTACCAAGCGATTCACATTTGGTGTGAACAGAATGAACCATTGAAACGGTCATTGAACTTTTTTCTGGAAACGAGTATTTCAAACACGTTATCGACGGTAAAGTTGATATGAAACTTTCCGATTAGGCCCGAGAGAAAAATAACTTTAAGGCGAAAAAATTTTGGACCCCGTTTTTCTTCCTTAAGATGTGTGGTAGTTTCAGTAGGAGTGCCGTTATGCTATAGGATGACTTTACAAGGGATTGGAAGGTTGAGAAAAGTGACCATTTACGTTTTTCGCCAGGTACCTGTTTAATCATTGAAAAACGTTATAATATCGTAACACAGAACGTATGATTGACTATATTGGGGGGACTATCTGCTTTTCCCCTCTCAATTGGTTACTTACAATTGGTTCTTTGTGTGTTTGCTACCTATTAATGACTCAAAGTGAATGGACTCACAGAAAAGTCTCATTTACAGAACAAAAAGTCGATTATAACATTATATATCATAAGCAGGAACGCTCTGGATGCTTTTTATGACCCTTTTTATTACTTACCAAGTGATTCACACTTGGTGTGTACAGAATGAACCATTGAAACTATCATTGAACAATTTCTCCTGAAATGAGAGTTTCAAATTTTTTTTTGAAGGCAGAAGTGATATGAAAGTTTCTGTTTTGAACAGAGAGCTCCCTTTGACGTCTAAACTCATAAGAGAAAAAGATCATTGAGTTAATAGGACTTTAAAATTTCACTTTTTTCTTGAACATTTTTCGACGTCTATCTTGCAAGATCTTGCAAGGTTCTTGCAAGATAGGCGTCCGGATCTTGCATCTTGCAAGATAAGCGTCATTTGCAAGAATCTTGCAAGATCTTGCAAGATAAGCGTCATTTGCAAGAATCTTGCAAGGTCTTGCAAGATAAGCGTCGGAGTTCGACTAGGGGATGCTGTAAAAGTTGTTCTGCAATTAAGATCAGAAGTTGGTGCAATTTTAGATCCAAAATTGAGTATAACTAACTAGAGAAAGCAAACTTTGTTTTGATATTCAGTTTATTAAAGAGTTTAGTTTAGTAAAAAAAATAAATCAATGCAAACTAACTGAATTAAGTGCTTTGAGTGCTTTCAAACAAAAATTGAACTAACTTTTCGTCTATTGTGAAGAATTCATCTCATCCCTATCTAGTTGATGCTACGTTTATGTGTTCGTACAAAACTTCTGGCTATTGTGTTTTAGAATGCATCTTACTCAGTGTGTGCTTTAAAAAATGATGGGTACCGTCGCTGCGCAGTAAAAATTTCAAAAAGTTCATCAGAAAACCGAATCCTAGAGTGAATAACGACAAATCAGTCTATACAATCATTCCATTTTCAGATCTATTTCTATTTTTAGAAAACTGCCGAGCCGAATGCAAGCCACAGTGCAGTTTCACAAAATACAACTTTGAAAAAACGTGGACCAAATTTCCCAGCTTTGCCTTTATTAAAAACAGACAGATGTTGATGAGAAACGAAATGGACACGCCCAATTTGACCCCTCAGTATTTGAGAAAAAATTACGGAGAGCTTCTGATTCATTTCGGATCTTTGACCGTAGAACACACTGACGTGTACGCCAAGTATGAGATATTTTCTGCCAGCAGTGCCATGGGGGGACTTTTGGGTCTGTTTTTGGGCGGAAGCATGATGACTTTATACGAACTGGGCGAGTTTCTGGCCGTAATTGTGAATGTGAGGCTTGCAAAATGGGCTAGTGATGGGTTCTTTTCAAACAAAAACTCTGTTCGCGTGTGCTAAGCAAATTTCGAAGAGATTTGCCTGCTTTCTATCGAGCAAGTTTATATGAAATCTGTGCTGTCAACTTTGCAGCCACAGAGACTAGAAAATATTTGTTAAAATTGAACAAGGTCTCTTATTATTTGTATTAAAAAAGAGAACAGGATTTTTTGTCTGCAATAAAATTTTATCAATCATTTTGGTGTTTAAATAAATGATATCAATTTTTTATGACAATTAGAAAAAACAGGCGCCATCAAATTTGGAAACAGGTAACACTTTGGAAATGTTACCGTGGAAATTTTGAAATTAAAGTTTTTTAATAATGGTTCAATGTTGCTCAGGTCACAAAAGAGTCACATTATTTTAAGTTTATCACGAGACTTGGGTTCAAAGACAGATACCGCAACAGGCCATCCTCAAAAAACAATAAGTACGCAAACTGTTCTCATCAAGAATTATATTTCACTCTATACAGTGGACAAACATTTTTATCTTTGATAGCATTAATCGCATTATATCACTTTAACTTTATAAAATATAGTTCAGGTACAGTTTTTATACACCAATTATAATGTAATCAGCAACTGGACAGCCCTTCGACTGGCAGTTGAACAAAACAAAGAAGTGGGTTGGCATATCAATACCCAAAAACAAGGATGCGAAAGTGACCTTGAACAAGGCACTTACAAGTTCTAAAATCAACAAGCAGACCTCATTTTGGGGAAATTTTTTGCAATACGGCAAAAAACTACGTAGTATTACTCCAGCAGAAAGAATCAATTAAATGTTTAAAAAATATGTCTCTACAACGAAGTAACTAAGAACCCTCTTGTCAATTCAAAGTTGTTATATGATCAAAAATGGAATGTCAGAAACGCCGGGCTCGAAAACGCAAGACACAAAAATTAAGAGGAGGAAGCAAAGAAAAACTTTTTGTATAATTTGTATGAAGAAGTAGACATTTTTACTCCATCAGACCGACAACAATGAGTGATATGGAATTGCTGTTACAGCGAGGTAACAAGAATCTAACTTGCCATTCACAATTTGGCTTTTAGTTCCAAAAACTGAAACCCAATTTGGTATGAATTATTAAATGATATGGAAGCAACTCCAGCGATGTCTACCAAATCTATTTTTACAAAAAACTCGGAACATCAAAGACATCAGTGGAATGTTATGAAAATATTAAAAAAATGAAAACATCAAAAAGTCTCGAAATAAAAATTCTCGACAACAATCGTATGATGAAATTGAAATTCAATTTGGCAAATCAACAGAAACAATTTGCAGTTTTTGTCTTGTACTTTTATTCTGATACACGGTATAGCAAAAAGTGCCAACCATACGCTTCAAAAAAAGAAAAAGAATACTAGCTCGCGCAGATTCGAAGAGAATTAGCAACTTTTGAGGAAAGAAAAGTTTGAGCTGAATTGTAGCTTACAACTTATAAATGAGACCTTATATATCAGCGACATTTGTTTAGTTAGTTTATTTAATTTATGAAACGAGTCATTATAAATACGACAGGAAGCAGATATTTTACCTTATGATGGAACCTTTTTGCTATTGCTTGCATTGTCAGACTTTTTGAGAATCTAAACATGATTAGTTACTGAAACTAGAAATAAGCATAGATTTTGAATTGTGTGAACTGATCAATTTATATTTTCAAGTTTTAACAATTTTTGAAGGCCGTGAAAAGACCCCGTTAATGTAGGTAACATTGTAAGTTAACGTCAGTAAATATCAATGAAAGTAACAAAACCTACCTCGAAAACTTAAATGATTGAATCAAGATTCTAAGCAAATTGTTCCCTAATAAAAATAAATTGAGTTCAAAGACTGACAACAACAGTAAGCATGATTCAAAGGTTTTGCATGGCAGCCTAGGCAGCAATTTGACGATGAAGTAACATGTTCGAGAAGTAATTAAAACCTTTTTTGAAAGAGTTCACTGTATAATTGTGGTCATAGCATCTAGAAGCTCGGTCATATTTTGGTTGTATCGTGAATGGCTTGACGTTTGAGTTGAGTTCTCATTACGCGTCGTTCGATGTGTCTCCATTAAGGCGTTCGCGTTTTTTTTTCAGATTGATTTTGGCTATCACGTGATAAGTATGAATAGTTCAGGGAGAACAGTTAGTTAGTAGAAATATGTTATTGTGAGACTCGTTCAGAAAAGATATTATAGAGTTGTTGCTAAACTTTTGATTTTTTTGCCTAATTTTGTCACGTTTGTATTTTGTGATTTGCGAAATAAACCTTAGGAGCAAAGGTAAGATGAGTATTTTTTCTGAACTAAATTTGTATGAAACCGTGCCTCTCGGCTTTTTGTGTTTGCCTGATACATTCATTTTTTTGTCAAACTCCATTGACATGCAGTCATTGACTCCAACCAAAATGTACTTTTGTTTCACTTCTGAGTGCTTCGTGTTTGTAGCACGCTTCAATAGTTTTCAACATTGTGTTAACCAGAACCTCCCAGTATGACGTCGGGATAGTTTGCTGAGCATTCAGGCAACGCGCTATTGAGTCTTCAATGACTATAGCGTCAACATATCAATTATTGGTAGAGCAAGGACCTCATCCGATTGTTTTTATTAGTATTTTTCTTAATTTTCTTTTAACTTCTTAAAATCGTTCTGTGATCGAATTGAGATTACTGGGTGCTGCTAACTATTAATCAGGAAACGTTTGATCTCAGCGTTTAAGCGGCAATTGGGGACCGAAGACAACTTTTCTTTTAATGAACTAAAAAAGTTCACCAGAATATCACAAAAACTTGTTTAGTATCCAACAGCGACTTGAAATAACCTAAATTTTGTATGTTTACATTTCCTTCAACAATCAGAAGCTAGGTTTTAAAAGTCAATTGACGTTTCCAAGTATAAATATACATTGTGAAACAAAGAAAACCTTCTGCCGAGAGCACCGGTTGACTAATTATCTCAACAATTGTTTTTTCCTTTCCAAAATTGATCAATAGAACAAGCTATCGAAATCTCTAAGTTCAGAAGAAAAAAATTTCTGACTGTAATTGTCTTATAGTTTACCGGAGTTTGAGCACCATCTATACCAAGGCTCAACCAGGCTGCAATCAGGAAAATGGGAAAATGGATTGCTCTTTAGTTGATTACCACTATGCCTGTCAAATGATAGCTCGCAAGGTTTTTTAAAGCAATTATTTGATCGGTACAATTATTTGCAATTGTTTTTACAATAAGAATTCCAGTCTTAATCCTTGAAAAAATAAAAAAAATATCAACTGTACCAAAAATTTAGACATCCCAATCTAGTATTATGAAATTAGTTGTGCTCAAGATTGAAAACAGTCTTGTTTTCAGTTTTATTTCGTCCAGGGCGAAGGACCTTAGAAAAGAGTACATTGTGCTTGATTATAGTATGCTGTTAAGTTCTGAAAAATAAGGTTTGTTGTTTCCTTAACTAATTCAAATTCTTATTTTTAGTTGATTGCTTCGAAACACAAATTCCATTATAACTGATCGCTCTGGTTTCTTGGAATATTTCTTTCTAATTAAATCTGCGTGGTCTCCATTATCTAATAATCTTGGTTTATATTGATTTAAAATTTAAATGTTTGCTGATTATTTCTTTTTGCCAATCTTAAGGTTATCTCCGATCTCTGACATTTCTTCCTCTCTCCCTCAGCCTTTTAATTCTCGTTTTTTAATTTCCTCGCGTTAATGAACTGCGCTCAAGTACCCTCCTGTTGATTTACATTGCTTACGAAAATACTCCCCTCTCATTGGGTGAGTACAATAAAAATTCGGGCTTGTTTCTAATTCATCAAGAGATTGATTCAGCTCAACACAAGCGTCTAGGAAAAGTTATCTTCACATTGCGTCCCACACAATCGGGTCGCTGATTATCAGACAGTTCAACTAATTGCTGCGTTCAACTACGGAGCTCGCGACAACAGCATATTAGCTGATCCTCGTATGATGACAACAGAAAGTGACTGAACTGCTCTGTCGAAGGCAATGGATTGTCCCACTGACTGATAATTTCTGCTATCAGCTAACAACGACATGCGCAATAAGGCCTTCTTCAGATTCCTCGACAGACCACCCAAAACTTCAATTGCCAGCGGGACGAACATAATTCCTTGTTGAGCACAACTATTTTCATACTGAGCATATTTTCTATCTTCGGCAGCTTCAATTGCATAGCCTGACTTCTCTGCCGCATGAGAAATAATGTTCGGTTGCAGAGAGGAAGTCACGGTTATGTCTAGAGCAGCAGATTGGCCAGATTTCCAACAAGGAAGATAGACGTCTCCTGGGCGTGAGTTGTTTTCCGCAATGAGATTGCGTTTTTCAATTATTGGAGATAAATTAGCTGCTGAACAGGCAGAAGCTATGCGATCGCGAATTCTATCGTGCCTTGAAATCGCATCTCCTCTTCCATGGCAGGCAACTGCATGGTCACCAAACGTGTCCAATGTACCTGACTTACAATAAGGACATTTTCTTTCTTGATCATAAACCGCGATCCCGAGCCTGTACTTGACACTGATTTGAAATTCCTTAGCCGAAAGGTGTAGACCTAGAGCGGGAATTGGAGGCGCAGCAAGCCATGCTCCTGAATGAGGCAGGCATAGTGATTGGAGTCTTGCTTTTTTTCTAGTTGACGATTGATTTCTTATTAGGTCAGCAAGTTTTTCTTTATCAAGTGCTTCTTGGATCTTCTTTTGCGTGTGCGAAAGTAGATTGAACTGTTCCAGACTCTGTTGTAACTCTTTAAAAGTGTCGCTTTCTGAGGGACGCCTACTTGTTATTTTGTTCACCAGCTCGTCTGAGGCTAAAATTGAGCCCACAAATGCACTTTTGTATTGCTCTTGTGACTGTCTGACGCCTAGTCCCGACAAACTGATAGGTAAGGAAGACTGCTGCCATGCATCATCATCAATAATTGAGCCAATAATTTGATCCAACACTTCTCTTTGGCCGTCATCGAAACTTATCAATACTTCGAGCATTTCGTTTGATGGAGTGTTGGTTCGTAATGAGTATACTAGTTTCGGAGTTCCCAAACAGTAGCGAAGGATACCCAATGCACATTGAGGATCGTTGAGGTGATGTAAAGTATCCAGCATAGATAAAATTTTTTGAACTCTCCTCTTCAAACAAGAAGCGACAAACTCTTTTGAACCAACTGCAGCGCCCAGAATTTCAAAGCCGTTTCCCAAATTCCTTTTTACTGCCTGATCAATGGAGGGTAAGTCTTTAATTGACCACAGCTCACATTTGTCTTTTCTCAAGATTAGACCTCTCTCGGGGCCTTCATTGGCTAGGATTTCAAGCGTTTGTTTGATCTGATCTTCAGAACCAGCAATAAATCCATCATCTAAGTACCAAGTGTGCTGTACCAAATCCGGAACTGAAATCTTGATCTTCTGTATGACCGGCCATAACGTCAAGGAGAACAATAACGGTCCCAGCGGATCACCCTGCTGAACACCCGATTCACTTTGAATGATTGCATTGTTATAAAAGAGTGGTGTGTGCTGGGAGTAGCAAAAATTGGTGAAGGCGGCAATTCCTGGAATAAATTCATAAGTTGCTTTTAATAAGTGTGATCGCTTGACTGAGTTAAAAGCGTTTTGGAAATCAATTTGAAGCACGCCTCCTTCCTTCTGAGCACTTACTATGTTATCGTATGTATTTTTGGACGAATGAATGATTGCCTCAGCGCCTCCGCTAATGCCGACTCCCAATTGCAAACTGTCAAATAGCTCAATTGCTTCTGATTTAGCTTCACTTGCCAAGCATTTTGCTATGAGGCGTCGCAACACTTCGCCAACTGCTATTGGACGCACCCCACCTTTCTTTTTGGATAAAGCCGTGAGTGAAGCGCAGCAGAGTGCTTTGGAAATAAAAACAGGAAAGAGACCCCTACTACCAAAGTTTACAAACTTTGTTATCGCTTTCAGTGCAAACTCGGACCGATCAGGTGCAGTGCAGTCTACTGCGTGCAGAAGATGTTCTGGAAACATCTTAGAGGGACCGGCTGCAGTGTGTTTGCTGAATGTCTTAAGTTGTTCATAAACTGCGTTTTCACTAAACTGGAACGCATTGGATGCAATATCGTCAGGTAAACTGACATCAGGTATCGGTTCTTTCGGGTGTAACTTTTCCAGTGCTTTGAATGTAGCTTTGTTATCGGATGCAAGACCTTCAGAAGCTAAAACTTTAGCAGCTCGGCCAAATTGGCCTTGTAGGCACAACGTCTTCGCTCTGACCGATGTTTCTTCAATGCTGTTAGTTCTCTGTCTTTTTGATTGTTTCAAGGAGACAGCTTCTGACCAAAGCTTCCCATATTCACCGGCGTTCCAATGATCAAAACGTTCAGCGAGACGTTGGTCTTGATTGCGCTTTTGCTTTTTGCCTCCGCGGTTACAAGCACGTAGAACGCATTTTGAAACCGCAAAAAGTTTTTGCCAATTTGTCTCATTGTCTGGAGCCTCAACACATTCAAGAAGAATACCTGATAGCAGTTGAGACCATCTTGCTCTGAATTTGATAGGAACAAAGCGACAGGTTGGCACGTACGAACTCAATATTGTCAACACCTCTGGCAATTTGTTACTTTCTGACTTTATTGAGAGATCAACACGTTCTTGGTAGTCAATGTATCTGCAATCAATTAATCCAGTTCTCTGGTACAAATAATAGGTACCGTGTTACTTCGTTATATTTGCTTCAAAGAAAAACACAGTTTTGGATTTCAAATTCTGTTAATATTTTGGAGAATGGTTCAAATAACTGTATTTTAGACTATTTGAATTCAATGCCTTTAACGTTGGCACTCCATATTTTAAATTTCGCAGCATAGCAATTGAATGCCACGAAGAATCCTAACTTTTTCAGGATTACCTCCAATCAGTGTTTGCTCTTTTAAAAAATTCAAAACTGAGGCCGTCGGCAAGACTAATTTTGATTTTTACATTTAAAATCTTCACCTGCTCGGACACAACAAAATCCAAAGGACCCAGCAACATTCCGTCAAAATACTACCAACAGAAAATAGCGACCTAACATGAACCCTACCTGTTGAGTTGACGTATGAAAGTCTGAAAGCTTGTAAACTCTATGAAGCTGTGGTGGTACCGATTCAGAAAAAAAATAAGACAAATGTCTAGTAGAAAATTTCAGATCCCTTTCGCCTTTGCGCCTTCTAATATAGACAACAAAGAATTTAGGAAAGTGTTTTTATGAAGCCCTCCTAAACTTTTCTAAAATTTTAACTGTCCAAATAATGGCGGGTTCTTTTGAAGAAAATATTTGTTAATGAAGAAAAAATGCTTTTTCCAGCAAAAAGAAATGAAGCTTAAGCAGAATTTATATTAGTACTTCGTCTTGTCACTACCTTTTTCAAAGTCAAGGACATTTTCTATTTGATCACCAAAAACAAAAAAAATAAAAATTGTCAATATGATCTTCTACCGGATTTAACAACAGAATTTGTTTATCCTTTGAAAAAAAGCACTCAATAAATAGACGCCATCAGTTGTTTTCAAAAATTTGTTCTAAGAAAACGCAAGGAGCATTGGGTTGTCAATTGTAAATTCTGTAAGTGAGTACTGTAAAAGAGATAGGAACACTAACAGTTTTTTTGTTATGACGAAGTCTATTTCAAAAGAGCTAAAATTGAACTTTTTTTGACGGCTTTACCACCTGTACCAAAAACTGATTGATCTATGTTTTCGAACGAAGTGTCGACAGGACCTACTAATCCGTCTCTTAAAGGAATCTATTTGAACTATGTGGCGCTTGAACTCTTCCCAACTGCACTGCTATAGCCAGAATCAGGAAAAAACGATATGCTACTGTGAAAAATTTCAATTGAAAACGTCCAGAGTGACAAATTGATATATATATATATATATATATATATATATATATATATATATATATATATATATATTATATGTGTGTGTGTGAGTGTGCGTGTGTGTGTGTGAGTGTGTGTGTGTGTGTGTGTGTGTGTGTGTGTGTGTGTGATACCGGTCTAGCCGCATCAATAAGACTTTACTTGTAACCAAGCTCTAAAAGTATGTACTATTCTATTTTAAACACATATGATATATACCTAACTGCATTGTACTTATGATATCTCCGAAAGGAGTTTGAGTTGTTGTTCATTTTCACCCTTGCAAACTAGCAAGTAATTTAACGTGGTGTTGAGTCAACACGTCTGCTAAGTGCAGACGAAATTAAACTGTCATAGTAAACTGTCACTCGTGGCCAAAAATGTAGTGTTGAACTCAATTCTTTTCAAAGACAAAAGTTCACAATTAGTTCCAACTGGAGTTATCAAGATCAGATAGTAATCGAGAACAACATTCCCGAACTCTCCTGTAGTGGAAACTTCTGTACACACTAGAGACAGATCATAGTTTAGTTGACGCTGCAAGCGGATACATGACGTACGGACAAAACGCACGGGATCACATGGCGCAGTAACAAATAAAAACTCCACTCGGAAACCCGGTATTTTGGGAGTCAGGGGCAGATCCCCGACAGAATGGAGTACGTGGTTCGGTACATAAAAAATGGCCCTAATGGCCAGAGACAACCTACAAGTTGACAAACTGTTGAAACTCAAACCGACAAGAGCGGAATTATTCTACCGAACCCTCCCAACTCACGAAGAATCCTTCGATGGAGAAACAGAAGACGTAGAAAGACAGAGGGAACAACGCAATGAACGTAGAAAAGTGGACTGGGAGAATGAGTGTAAACAAATCGACCAAAGAGGACCGATGATAGACAGAATCCACTGGAACGAGGCAGACCTAAAGGTCAAAAGCCTGATATATCTTTCCCTAGGATCAGAAGGCAGCAAAACATATCATCAAAGAAATCCACATACAGGAATAGAACGTTGCACAACTAATGAATTAGTTCATAAATTGGCACTTGCATTCACCAGACCACGAAACACAACACTCGACCGCTTCCAATGTTTCAAAGCTATGCAGCAATTGGACGAATCCCTCGAAACCTTCTACAGTAGACTCCGCGAACTAGGAGCCCATTGCAGATTGGAACAACTCGGAAAAGATATATTTATATCTAATATGAGAAGTTCCAATATCCAAATGGAACTACTCTCAGAATTTCGAACCCCACAACAGACCCTCAATTACGCCATCAATAGAGAAAGAGGACAAGTCAACCAACAAGAAATCCTGAAGGCAAATAAGAACTGGAACACAGTCTCATACGTTCGACAAAATTAACCAAGATCACAAACGTCAAACACGCAACAAAAACCCTCAGCATGCTGGAAATGCAGAAACACATTTTCTATGGACCACTTACAAACATGCCCCGCCAGAACCATGCAATGTAAAACATATTAAAAAAATGGGACATCATATCTCACTTTGTACGGCAAAAATGTCAGAAAGACCACCTCCACGTGGACCACCAAACAATTCCTCTCCACAATACAAACAACAACAGACTAGACGAGTAAAACATATAAAACGTGAAACACCTGAAAGCGACCAAACAGAGGAAAGCGTAGATGCCGAGGCCGCCCTGTATATAAAAGAAGTCCATGAGGACTGGGCCAACATTAATCTAATACGCCCTACAGAATAATTCACACAAAAGAAAAACGATGAAGCCAACAAAGATCGATTTGGAGAATTTTGGGTAGAAACAACAACAGGTAAAAACAAAATACAGTGGCTAGCAGACACCGGCTCTCCAAGGTCGTTTATGAAGGTAGATCTGGCAAACAAACTACAAAATGAGATTCCAAACACCAAAATAATGGAATATACAGAAAACACAATCTACAAAATTTCACAACAACAATATAGAAATAAAAGGAGTACTTTCAATCAATTTAAAGTCAGGACCCTGGACAGCTTAAGCATGCAGATTACTAATAGTAGAAAACAGTACGAACAACATCAGGGGGAGAGATATACTCATAAAACTCCGCATCACACTCAGCGCACACAAATAACCCGGTAAGACAATTAACTTAATTTCAAAAATCCAAACGGAGAAAAGCATCATAAAGTGGATATTTCATAAATACACACACCAATGTACCAGATTGGGACGGTCCAAAAATCATATCGCAAAATCGATATTCAAATCACAATACACCCATCGCAACACAAAGGAAGAAGGGTTTCACTCCGCCTTCGACAAAGTGGAAAAGGAATTACAAAAACTTATCAACGAAAAAAAATAATAAAATTAGACAACTGTTCAGACGAACTATTCATAAGCCCGGTAGTGATAACAGTCAAGAAGGACAAAACAGTATAAATAGCACTCGATCCAAAAAATTAAACGATTCCATTCACAAAAACAAATAACAAATGCAAAGCATCGACCACCTAATGGACTCGGTAGCAGTTTTCATTTCAGAAAGAAAAATTAAACCAGGGCAATATTTCTTCTCCAAGACTGACCCAAAAAAATGCATACAGTCAAATTTCTCTAAACAAGAATATCAAAAAACCCTGTAATTTTAATAACCTAGGTGGAAAAGCCACGGGAACATATAGATTTTTAAACGGATTCTATGAGCTGACTGACATGCCAGCCACGTTTCAAAAAATCATAGACAAAACACTACACGACATAAAATCAAAAATCGCATACCTAGACGACATCCTAATAATTCCTAAAGGAACGTTAGAAGAACACAAAAAGGAGTTAGATAAAATAATGCAAAGATTAAACGACGAAAATCTAGCCATCAACCTCCACAAATGCGAATTTGACAAGGAGCATACAACATGGTTAGGATTTGTAATTACTCCAAATGGAGTAACCCCAACAAAACAAAAATGCGATGCAATCATAAACCTAGATAACCCGAAAAACTGAAACAACTGAGATCATTTATGGGTTGTATACATCACCTAATAAAATCCATACCAAACCTGGCAAACCAAACCAAACCTGGCAAACCTATTCAAACCAAAATTTGGAAACCGATAGCATTCGCAAGTCACTTCTTAAACACACTTGAATCACGCTATAGCACTAACGAATTAGAACTACTAGCAGTAGTATCGTCCATAGAACATTTTAAATACTATATCTACTGTACAGAATTCATACAACAAACGGATCATCAAGCGCTACTTACAGCACTCAAAGAAAATAGAGGCAACAAAACCTACCAAAGTTGAATAACACGACGGGTTGATCGCTTATTACTATTTCATTTTTCAGTTGAACACGTCCCCGGCAAAAACATGGGGTTTGCAGACTAATTAAGTAGAAATCCAATAGGAGAAGCAATTTCCTCTTCAGACGAAGACAAAAACTTCGTAACAAATACAATAGAAAAAATAAAATTCTTCTTTCTACGCAATGCGCTGACTCCAAAAGGAGCAAACAAACCAACCATCCAAAACACAGACACAAAACAAGTCAAGAATGCCGTAATTAATCCAAAGCGTGTAAGCAGCAAAACAAACAACGCTTCGTGCTTTAACACGCGTACAATTCAGTCGAACATTAATTCTCGTTTTCCTATTCAAAATCTACAAATTCAGAAATTATATACAAATCATTAAACGAAAACATTGTCGGAATAACAACTAGACGGAATCCAGCAAAAAAGACATTTAACATTCCTATCAAACGAAGATATAGAGGCCCAAACAAAAAACTCCAAAAGGAGCAACCAAGTAATTCCATATTATTTACTAATTCCAGTACCCAAACAGATTAAAATTCAAACAAAGGCAAAGGCCTCGACCCTATAGACCGTACAAAACATGTAGAGTTTTTGATGCTTATAACGACTTACCAACTTCATCTTACAGAGAAAACCTGAACAAAGTCTTTAATGAGGAATTTCTTGTAGAAGTATCGCAACGAGAATTAAAACCCATTATAGAGCTAGTTAAAACACAAAATTGGGACGATTTGAAAAAAGTAAATCCACTATACTTTCCTATTAGGCGTGAATTATCCGTAATCCCTACTAATTGCTTATTGTACGATAACCGCCTAGTTATTCCGGTAAAATTTAAACAGTTAGTACTTGACACTATCCATCATAAACATCCAGGACAAGTTGGGATGCTAGCCCTAGCGAAAATACTGTGGTGGCCGCATATCCACACGGACATAGTATCGAAAGCCAAAGTCTGCCGTCACTGTACCGATGAAGGTAAAAACCTAAAAGCTCTCATTTCAAAAAACCAGCTGGGGAACCTACCTAAACTAAAAGAACCAAACGAAGAAATCCAAATGGATTTCGCAGGACCAATCCCGTACAAAAATAACACACAAAAAAAAACTACATCTTAGTAACAGTTGATCGATTATAACGCTTCCCCAATGCGAAATTATTCAGAAAAGAAATTGCGATACAGAAACAGCCATAGGGTACTTAGAAAAATATTGCAAACTACATGGAATCCCTAGATCAATAAGATGTGATCAAGCTCAAGCATTTAAAGCAAAAGAGATCGAAATATTTTGTAAAAATAGAAACACAAAACTAATCCTCGCTCCAGTTGGAGATCACGGAGGAACAGGTATGGTTGAACGACTTATTCAATAGATCAAAAGACGCTTAGCTGTATTAGATATTGACCCCAAATGGAGTTCAGAAATACTAAGCTCGAGACTAGCTAATATTATTGAAATCAATAGACTCATACCGAATAGAACCACAAAAGTAACTCCATTTGAGGTACATTTTTGTAGAAAACCAAACACTGAACTCTCAAATAAGCTAACGAAGCTCACAACAAAAAACCGATCCTACCGAAAACTAAAAAGTCATTGTTTAGACAAGATACGATACGCTAACACAAGAGGAAATGTGTAGGCTTGACGGAAACTCCGAAGATGAATTAGACATTCAATAAAGAACAGATGCCACCCCGAGTGCCTCCCCACAAAGAATAGATTCTGGTGACTCAGAAAATTTACGACTAAGCAGAAACGTAAGATTTCTCCATCCGAACTCCATTTCTCAATCGGAGATAAAACAACAAAAATTTTATATAATAAGAAAAGCGTTGCTCGCAAATCCATAGCGAGAAAAACTAAAGAGCCAAGAAATACGCTAGCACTCCAATGGAACATAATTTCAGATGGAACCATAACTAACTATACTCCACACACAATTACAATAGACACGCCTTTACGGAAAAACACAGTAATTCGAAAAAATGACATTGATATAGCTGCCGATACCAGAACCAAAACCAAGACTAATACACATGGTAGCACGTAAAACCGTAGGGGAATATAAAAGGAACCAAGAAACAATACGTAAATTATCTTTAGAAGAAGCGAGAGCCCTAAAAGCCGCAAGCAAACCCCTCGCTACAAGCTGCCCACAAGACACCAGCAAAGATAACTCGAATGCCATCGACATGCCCGGACCATCTAGCATTCCAACAAGAAGCAACGCGAACGCAACCAAGAAAGACTCGGAACAAGAGGACACTAAACAAACCAAGAAGAAAACAACCACAACGAAGAATGCCAACACAAGAGCACGTTGGTCATGAGACAAACTAATTCAAATAGCAATCAAGAACCAGAAACAACAACAAAGGACAACCCCAAAAACTCTAAAAGGAGTAAGCAAAGCAAAGACAAAGCATAGTACACCATTGACAGACTTCAATGAACGCGCTAAACATGTGGCAATTCAAGAAAGTAAGAAAGCTAACTCCATTCAGAGAGAGCCATGCACAAATTCAGACACAGACACATCCAATAGATCCTTCTTAATCTTTAACACACCCGACCCAAAACCAAAGTCAATTAAAGTATTCAACATCGACGCGGATTCAAAGGACGATCAATCGTACGAAATAGTTTCGAGCAACAACCCGGAAGACTTCATGAAAACAAGTCCACTAAGCCCAAGCAGACAACACCCTACCATAACCGCATCATCAACGCTAGAGGACAAAGCCGAAATCAACACAAAAGACACCATCGAGTTTTCGGTTTCCACGAAGAAGATTGATAAGGCAACAGAGGAAATTTATTCACTCAACTCAAGAAAACAAGATAGCGAGACAGCACAGAAAGCAGATAACATCACACCTCAAGTAAAACGAGAAATAATGTATCTCGATTCCTCAAATTCGAAAAACCAAACGGTTGACATGACAAACAATACACCGGACATCGACCAACAGACAACACACGATCCAAACATCGATATGGTCATCGATCAGGGTATGCAATTCCACATGGAGTCAGATCCAACTGGAACACCAGTACCCGATGTCAAAAGTCTGGCGCTCGCGAAAAATCCCAAACCAACTGGTAACGTGGAACAACTCCAAATGGAGAAAGCATACAGCCCGGCCAGCTCACTAACATATAAAACTCCTACCTCATAGCCTCATCCAGACTCAATCTCCGACCTGAACGAGGAAGATCTACAAGCCTTGAACGAAATCCCATTGTATGTGATTTCTTCATCAGAGGTGGAATGTGATACCGGTCTAGCCACATCATTAAAACTTCACTTGTAACCAAGCTCTAAAAGTAGGTACTATTCTATTTATAGACACTTATGACATATAACTAACTGCATTGTACATATGATATCTTCTAAAAGAGTTTGAGTTGTTGTTCAATTTCACGCCTGCAAACTAGCAGGTGACTTAAAGTGGTGTTGAGTCAACAAGTCTGCTAAGTGCAGACAAAATTAAACTGTCATAGTAAACTGTCACTCGTGGCCAAAAATGTAGTGTTGAACTCAATTCTTTTCAAAGACAAAAGTTCACAAATAGTTCCAACTGGAGTTATCAAGATCAACATCGAGAACAACATTCCTGAACTCTCCATTAGGAAACTTCTGTACACACTAGAGAAAAATCTTATGATCATAGCTTAGTTGACGCTGCCAGCGGATAGATGATGTAAGGACAAAACGCGCGGGATCACAATATATATATATATATATATATATATATATATATATATATATATATATATATATATATATATATATATAGATACATATATATATATATATATATATTATATATATATATATATTCAATGTCTTAATGAACGAAGCGCCTTACGAAATGGTACGTTTAACGAAGAAACGCATCCTACGAGTTAGAATTGACCGTGCGGAAATCCAGGCAGAGTTGCCAATAACGAAATAGAAGAGGCAGGCAGCAAATGCCTTACACTTGACTTCACCGGCGTCCAGAAGTACTATCAACTCTCTGTTGAAGATCTAGAGTTCTCAACCTACTCATAGGCATCGAAAGGCTTGTTTCTTTTGATATAATCCGGCCCGTTGCCCTAAACGTCTGGTTGAAAGGCCGACGAGTACTCATTAACTTACAAGATAGCGTCAACACTGCAATCTAAAAATTACCTATAGAAGAACAGGCAGAAAAATTAAACAATTTTTCAGATCAATGTTTTATAGTTTTCCAAAATAAAAGGTACGAAAACAAATATCCTCAGGTATGGCTAAAATGAAAACATCTTTGCTGAATATGTTTATATTCTACTCATAAGCTGCTTATCTATCCATAAGGTTATGCTCTTTCGACAGCTTATTCAACATACATTATTGTATTATATCTTTTTTTAATTTTAAGATGTTGCTGATCATTTAGCAGTATTCTTGCATGTTTTTAAAACAAAATTTCCAATGACAAAATTTTGTAAGATAAGTGGTGAATTTGGCGGTGAATTTTTGTAAGAATTGCGATTTTTAGCGGTGAAAAATTCTTTTCACCGCATAAGCGGTGAAAAAAATTTTTCATTGCTTATTTTTTCATCTCATTGACCGCATTGAGCGCAAATCTTACATTTTTTACTGAAATTCTCCGCAAATGTTACATCTTTTAGCAATTTGTAGCGGTGACACCTCGACTCAAGGACAATGTTGTGTCTTTCTACTCCGCAAAGGCCTTTGATTGTGTTGTTCAAGCACAAGCTTGATTTCCTTAGTTTGTTTTGATTGATTGATGACTTCTGATTTGTTTTGATTTGTAAAATCTGCGGGATTTATGTTTTACCCACGTGTGCAACCTAGCAATTCATTGTAATCTGGAAATCTCTTGTGAATAAGTAGTAAACATTGTTGACCCTTTTTAACGACAAACACGTTGAAAGCAACCAAACTTCTGAAATTGAAACACTGAAAAAAAGTTAACAAAATCAGGGAGTGCTTTAAAGAATTTTCTCAATATATTTTCCATTGTTCCTATAATTCAAAATGTTTGCTGTATTTTAGAACCCTTTAGAAAGGAGCCGTCACTTAGAGACAATAACGAAGAACCAGAATAAAGAAGATAGAGAGTTGAGAAAAAAAAGAAGAAAGAAAGGAAAATAGATAAGTACAGAAATGTGTAACAAGAAATGACGTCTACAGAAGATTGTCTCTCAGCAACCAAATAGTCCTAATTTCATTTTCAAATTCTAACGAAGAACAAAATTAACAAAAAAAATCAAAGGGTCTTCATCCGAAGTAACATTTATATTATTGTATACCTATAAAATACCTACTAATATCATATTTATATACTAATATCATATTTATGTACCTGGTATCTAATACAAGAAAACTTTGTCCACGCTCCTGTTGAAAAAGAAACAAAAAAACAAGCTTCGCAATTTTTCGATTTGCAACAGAATATTCCATACTCCTAGATGAGATTAGCGTTCAATAACGTTTTTTAGTATTCAGGAAGCGTGTACATTGTTTTCGACTCTGGAGTAGATAGTGTTCATGCAAATACACACACATTTATAAAAATAGAACAACACTCAAAGTTTGTTTTTATCGTAGTTAATAATCAAGTTTTCGATTTTTTGATTAAAATAGAATGTAAAGCAGGAAAGAACAGAGCAAATACAGTCAAACGCTTTCTACTTCAGAGGGCACGTTAAAGAAAAACAAAATTTCGGATTAAGGTTGTTCGTTGCAGAAAAGATTTAAAGGTCAAAGAATAACGGTCTGCATCCAAAGCGATAACAAACACATTTTGATGTTATTTTTCCGTGAACAATTTGACGTTCTCTGACTATCTGCAAAGTTCAACAGACCCAACAAAGTTTAGGTTAAAGTAAATTTAGACCACACTTCACTTCATTAAAAAAACAGGCCTGATTGCTTTTTCGCTCAAATTTCAGAACAAAGGAGTTTTGTATTGAAAAGGTAAAAGACTTAAATCTGTAGCTTTTGTATAAAAGCAATCTTATCGTCCTGCCCCAGAACAATAACACCCTCAACACATTAACAGGACAACAAGAATAAAAATCGTCTACAGCAGCAGTTTTACTGCAGCAAACAAACTGAATACTCTTAAGCGTGTCCATTGAAGTTGCTTTTGATAATACTCGATTTATTCAGCAGTTACAAAAACTTAACAAAAACCAAAACTAACAAACAGATAGATCAAACAAAAACAAAGATTAAAACTGTTGCAATAATTACCTGTATCAATATGCCCAGCGCCAATAATAAGAAAAAGGTTATACAACAACAGCTGCAGAAGAGAGAAGCAGAATGGACAGTCAATGTCAACTATCTTGAGGCAATGATTCAAGAGGAAGGTAAGAGGGCATCAATTTGTCCTATGAGTCTTTTTCTCAACAAAAGCTGCAGTTAGACAAACTCAGCGATGACCTTTTTAAATACATTTTCACACAAAATCGATTGAAAGAAATAATGGAGAAATCAGCAGAACGAAGTCTAGTTATCTTGAAGTGGAAAAAATATAGCAAAGACCATTCGAGAGAAGTTACTACAGACTCCGACAGCCATTTTTCAGAGCACCGAAGAAGAGCACAACCACAGCAAAATAACAGTCAAAATGATGAACCCTCAACAACCCGTAAACCCTATTACAATCGACAACAAAAGGCATACAGTTTGAGAAACAAATCAAAAGCTGAGAGCAGCACAGACAAAGCACCTGCTCTCCCCGCTTCAGAAAAACTACAACAAAGCAGCAGAAATACCCAAAATGGACAGAAAGATGACAATGACATAGAACAAAGTAATCATTTGATAGGGAACGCTATCAATTCAGATACAACGTCAATGGGAGGAGGGGATAAATCAATGGCAGACAACAAAGACAGTAACGACAAGTATAACCCAAATTCCTATATTGAGTTTCCTCTGAGACATTTTGGGTACAGTCAAAAAAAGAGACGCACCAATCCCAAAAACCAACTTCACACAAATCCGCGAGAGAACATTACAGCTGAATGATGAGTCAAACACAGAATTCACTTCGTCAAAGGTAATAGCGAGTTTTCCAAACAATAATGGTGACCATCACATAAAAGCAGAGCAAGGAAATAGAAATGGTGATGAGGGCTCGACAAAATCCCGAGAAGGAATTGAAGTTAACTACAAGGAGCAAAACATTGGACCAATCACCATAAGACGCGATGTTGTTACCACTACATCAAACGACAAACCCAAATCCTATAAACACGCTAAAAGGAAACAAAAAATGCACCATTTAGAGGTAAGTACCGAATCTGATTGCAGTTCAAAACAAACATTTGACACTAACATCCCATACCAACGGAAAACACTAAAGAAAACACAGCCACATCGGCAACAATCAAGACAACAAAACTTACATCCTTTTAACAGGAAACAATCATCAAATAAAATCACGCCTTTACACAGAAAAAATCAACAGACAACAGACAACGACAGTGATTATATACAATCAACAGATAATGGAAGCGACGATCATCAGCAAATCGACAACATCAGACTAAGCAGTAACACAACGCATTATGAACTACAACCAAAAAGACAAGAAGCCAGAAAAAGAGAAAGAAAAATAGACAAGATCCATGATGTTAACCTCGCCTCATCAAATACCCACTTTCAGGAGACTCAAGGTCAAAGTACTTCAAATATTCACGAACATGTTTAAAATCAAGCACAGCAATTTCTTCAAAGCATCGATTTCTATCAAGATGCGAACAAAATCAATAGAAGTAACCAATCAAATGACAGAGAATTGAGCAGAAAAGTCGTCAACAACCTAATCCCACAAACGAACAACAATCATTGCAATTTTAATCTCAACGCACAAGACCAAAGACTACCAAATTACATCAACAGAACTGGCCAACAACCAGACAGACAGTTTCAACATACACAGACAACAGAAAAGATTTTTTTGCCACAACATGCACAACAACAATCTGCCACTTCCAGCATTAATCTTCCAAAAACTCAACTCAAATCATTCAGCGGAGATCCATTGAGATAGCACGACTGGTTTAGTTTTTTCAAAGCCACAATACATGACAATGTAACACTGACAGATGCCCAACGGAAAACATATCTTCAAAACGCTCTCACAGACAGAACCAAAGTTATCATTTTTGGATACTCATACAACGGAGAGTTCTATAATGAAGCAATGCAAGAAAAACAAAAACAATTCGGGAAAACAAAACATGTTACAGCAGCTTACCTTGATAACTTGAACACTGGCCCAGACCGACCATTAATAACCCCGAAAATTTTGTATCTTTTGCAGCGTTTCTTAGACAATTGGTTCAAACGTTTATACTTCACAATTCCACATCCGATCTTCAATGTTCAGCTGTCCTTAAGATTGCAAATGATAAACTTGCGCCAACAATGATAATCAGATGGAACGAATACGTCCTGAGGCAAGCTATTGTTCAACCTAATTTAATACATTTTCAGGACTGGATCGATAATTACGCAGAAGCTTGCTAAGCTTTGTCAACATCACAATAACCAACCAGTCAAGAAAACAGTTCATCTAGAATATCAAACAGACTCTTCCAACAGCAAAGCAACAAAATAAGTCCTCTATGTCGATACAGTCACAACCTAAGAAAATGCAACCAATTCCTCAATAAAGATATCAACGAAAGAAAACAAACTGCAACGGATTTCATCACTCAACAATTCACTGAAACAAATTCAACAGTTCGCAGACATTTCCATCAACTCAGCAACAACAAAGCAACCAACAGCAACAACATCAACAATAAACACACAACCAGGTTCAAAACCATTCTGCAAACAATTATCACAACAATCGTGGTCAACAAAACAACGAACACCAAACACAGATAACCGCAAACAGATCACACTTTCAATCACATGGATTCAACTATGAAAGAGTGGTTGGTTACAATGATAACACCAACACACGTAATGCTTTTGGTCAAAGCAAAAACACTAACAGTTTCAATCAGGATTACAATCTCAACAACAACAATGGAAGCACCTTCAAAAGAATTTATAACAATCCGAACAACTTCATGCTAAATACAAATTCACGACAACAGAACACCGGACATTCTCATAATCAAATAGACACACAAAGTCAAATCCAAAGGCAACAAAACTTTAACAACAACAACAGCAACCCACGACCACAAAATCACACATGCAGCAACAACCAAATCAGTTCGTGGATACGATCTCAATAGAAACATATGTTCTTATGGATAGCGGGAGAGACAACACAGAAATAACAAACTCAATGGCAAAAGCACTCGGAATAAAAAAACACAGATCACCTTGCTGTACCAATTTCATCACTTTACGGAGAACACATCATAACATCAACTGAAGTTCTCCTGAAAATTGGTTCACTCAACAGCACCCGACCTCTTTTCAACCTAACGGTGTACGCCACGTCAGCATCTGACTTTTAAATGCCGAATGTACCCGTTGAGATGTTGAACTCTATCTGCGCCGACTACGATCATCTTAACAACATCACATTTCCACAAATACGAGATAACAAAATAGGAGTTTTAATCGGAGCGGATGTTTTTATAGCAACAATACCACTCAAATTCACAACAGGACCACCAGGAACCCTATACGGTGTCTTGACACAGCTTTGATGGACCGTTACAGAACCAATACCACAGAAACACAAGCCAACCAGTAATAAACAAGAAATCAATTACAACATCACGATTTACAACAGAATAAACAACCCAGAAAAGGATATAGAGAACGACATGCTTCAAATGTTTTGGACAATGGAGGGAAAAAATTTAGTGAGCGGAAAAAAGACACTGACAGCAGATGACAGGAAAGCTCTTGAAACACTAAAAAGGACGACATGCCACAACGGTTCTCGTTATGAGATCGGACTACCTTGGAAAGATGACACTAAGCTACCAAACAATTATTTTCTTGCCAAAGCACAATTACAGTCACTTGGAAACCGACTTCAACAGGAACCAGACCTATTTTTTCGTTACAACCAAAACATCGAAGCAGACATTGAAAAAGGATTTGTTGAAGAGACACAACGTCAACCCAACTCCATGAATTCATAATTTTGGTATCTTCCACACTACTCCGTTGAACATAAAATGAAAAAAAGTAAGACGAAACACAAATGCAGCGTCAAAATACAAAGGACATTCACTTAACAAAGCTCTTTTGACCGGACCAGATCTACTATGCAGCCTTGTTGGACTTCTTCTGAGATTTCGGCAGTACATGATTGCAGTAACTGGTGATATCGAAGCGATGTTCATGCTATTTGCAATAAGAACAGATGACCAAGACGCACTCAGATTTTTGTTGAACAAAGATGGAGAAGAAAAATTTTTCAAGTACAAGAGACTAATATTCGGTGCAACTTGTTCCCCTTCATGTGAAATAAACATACTCCACAGATGTGCAGAAGATAACAAAGTAAGTAATCCTGAAGCCTATTCGGCCATAAGAAACAATTCCTACATGGACGATTACCTTCAAAGTTTTAAGACAACCGAAACCGCAGCAATCACAACAACAGAAATAAAGGATACGTTACACTCGCCGCATTTTAGTTTGATCCCCTTGGAATCATCACGCCGTTTTCCAATAGAGTACGATGCATTCTTCAATCAATAGTAAAACAAGGTAACAACTGGAATAATCAGATTCCAAGAGAGTTCCAACACAACTTACAGCAATGGATCGACGAATATGAGCAGATGCCAGAAATTTCTATTAGCAGGTGTCTGATCCCCAACCTAGATGCTAAGCATGAACTTCACATATTTTGCGATGCATCAAGTACAGCAATAGCAAAGACAATACGCATCAGATCAAGCAGCGCAGAAGAAATAACAACTCAATATGTTGTTAGCAAAGCAAGCGTTGCACCCATTAAAACAACAACCATCCCGAAGTTAGAACTAGAAGCAGCAGCTATGGGAGCAGAACTTGCTTCTTTTGTTGGAAGCGAAATGACAGCACATTTTGACAAAATTCAATTCTGGACTGACAGTATGGTCACATTAGGTTGGATTAAATCAACAAAACAGCAAAAAGTTTTTTGTAGCAAATAGAATTGCAAAAATTTTAGTAAACTCTAATTCAGAACAATGGAATTTTGTACCCGGTAAAATCAACCCTGCAGATCACGGAACAAGAAGACTTTCTTTAACAGTCTTGAAAGAAAAATGGCTGTCAGCGCCAAAATTTCTCTTAGAAAATACCGTTCCAAATTTCCGAAGAGACCAGCAATTTACAGCGACAAACGTTTTAGGTACAGGAACTTCAAACACAATTAATGACACTAATGATTTCTCTAGATGGAATAAACTTATGCGACGAACCGAAATAGTATTGAAAACGGTCAATATCTTCCGAAAACGACCAGTCACCAACAGTTATGAAGACGCACGACGCAATCTAAAGCACGCTAAAATACCCTACAGCAAAAAACATCCAATTATACTTGACAGTAAGAATAGTATTTCTAATTTAATAATTGAACAAGCCGACAACGACTGTAGACATCTTGGAAAAGAGTTTATCCGAGCACACCTGCAGCAAGATTTCATTATCATAGGACTAAGACGATTTTTGAAACAACTAAGCAAAACATGCTTCATTTGCCGACGATAGAGAGCACAAAATATTACCCCAATCGTGGCCGACCTCCCCAGTTTCCGATTCGCAGAAGCAGAAAAACAATACTCTTTTCTAAATGTTGTCTCAGACTTTTTCGGAACCTTTTACATCGAGCACCGAAATCGCAAATTGGAAAAACAATATGTATTTCTTTTCACCTGTCTTGTCACTAGAGCTGTGCATCTGGAGGTTTCTCAGACATTGGACACAGATAGTTGCCTACAAGCCATAAGAAGATTTGTATCGCGACGAGGGTATCCCTAACTAATCATTTCTGACAATGGATCAAAGTTCACATCCGCAAAAAAGATGTTAGTTCTGAGCAAGATCAGTATTGACAACGACTACATCAAGTCCCAGTTACAGCAGCAAAATATTACATGGAAAATGAATCCACCTCTAGCCCCTCACTTCGGTGGGATATGGGAAAGGCTAATTCAATCTGCCAAACGCACTTTGCTGATAATTTTAGGCAGCCAACAATTGAAAGCTGAAGTTTTTCAGACGATTGTAGCCGAGATAGAAGGACTTCTCAACTCCAGACCAATTACAAATGTCTCCTCAGACACAAAAAATGAAGAAGCACTAACCCCTAATTATTTCTTATTAGGACGCCCTTACAGCCCTTTCGCACCGTTGACATCAACCAGCCGAACATTTAGTAAAAAGGAGTTCTCTTACTCACAAACATTACTGGATCATTTTTGGAAACGTTTGCAAAAGGAGTACACATCAGATCTTATCAGCCGATCAAAGTGGAGAACAGAATCAGAACAATTGAAAGAAGGCGATTTAGTCTGGTTACTGCATGAGTTCACTCCGAGAGGTATTTGGCCAATGGCTCGAATTGCGAAATGCCACAATGGATTGGACGGACGAGCACGATCCTTCAAAATCAAGACATCAACTGGAGTGCTGAACAGATCAGCAGTCAAATTAGCTAAAGTTTTAAACAATACTTGAAACCATTGAAGTTTAAATTTCAAACGACATATTGGTTTTTATATTTCGATAATCAACGTATCCAAAGTTAGCGTATCAAATATTCGTATCAAATTAGCGTATCAAATTAAGTCCCAAGTTAGCGTGTCAAATTAAATCAATAACGCTGTGAAACGGCAAAACAAAAAAAGAATTTTAACTTCCCTAAGTCCTTAACTTCCCTAAAACTACGTGAAATCCAGCTCAAAGTGTTTCTTTGCTCTCACCGACAACTTTCATCATCAAGTTTTTGTTGTTTTGCCTTTATTTGCCAGTTCGACAAAAACTAACGTCTCCGGAATCCAACCCACATAATTTTGTCAACAGCCTTCAGATCGACGGAGTATACACCTTCACATCAACAGAGTTTACAGTATATGCTGCCAACAATCTTCAATTGAAATGCAACTTTCACAGCCCCAATGAAGCCTAATAACTACTTTCACATATCCTTGTCATTCAACAACACAATATTCCAACCACCACGCATCAAATTAAAATGTCGATGCAAACGTATGATCACCTTTCACCGTCATATAGCCGGTGTATATATGTCGCCCCGGAAGAGTGTACAACAAGTTTACACATACACACACACAGAGAAAGCCAAAACGCCCTCAATTATGACAACAGATCATCTTAACAGCTTCGACATTACAAAACAATGTTGAAATTACATATCAGCAAAAGAATCATGTGAACTTGATTGTCGAAATCTTAAATTGTAAAATACAACAAGAATATTCAGTTTTACTTTCATGCACGCGGCCCGGAGTGTTCAAGCACAAGCTTGATTTCCTTAATTTGTTTTGATTGGTTGATGACTTCTGATTTGTTTTGATTTGTAAAATTTGCGGGTTTTATGTTTTACCCAGGTGTGCAACCTAGCAATTCATTGTAATCTTGAAATCTCTTGTGAATAAGTAGTAAACATGTGTTCCCCATTTAGAACCGCTAGAGAAAAGAGGATCTTTTCCGTTTGTGCCCCCCCCCCCCAGTACGTTATGCGCCCCCCAGTTACAGAGCACGTGCCCTTACATAGTAAATCACTATGTAAAAATACTGCACGTGCGTCTGGGGGGTGCAAATGATATGCGCCCGCTAAGCTGGGGGGGCACAAACGGAAAAGATCCACAAAAGAATTGTGATGGAAGTCAGGGTTTGCCTCCGGGAAATTATATTTGATTATCTGAAAGACAGAACGCAGTATGTACGTATTGCAAGTGATTGTTCAAAAAAGCTTAACATAGTACATACTGTGTTGTGTACCTCAAGGCTTAATTTAGGCTCTATTCCCTTTTGTATCTTTATCAACGAGTTGCTGTTTGCCCTAAAGTTTTTTGGTCCCTACATCTCTGCTGACGGTTTGAAAAATTTAGCCGTAAACAGGTCTTAGGAGAGAAAACAAAATCTGTCTAACTTTCGAAAAATGAGAACAGCGTGAATTTCGATGTAACGACCTGTCTCTAAGATCTGGGAGCTATAATTTAACTGATTTTCTTCTGTCAAAACCTTAGAATATTTAATAAACTGACCCTAAACTGGAGCTAGCACAAGCAGAGGAGGCTCAAAAATCAAATCGATTGTTTTACTTGAAAAAAGCAAGGTAAAAGAAAAAAAGAAGAAAAACACATTTTAATTTAGTACTGCAGTTTTTGAAATTATGAAACCAGCAATGCTAAAGTCTACAAATAAAAAATATTAGCTCCAACCACAATTTTGCTTGTGAATTGCAAATGAAATAACAGGCCAAAACATAAGATCATGGCTCCCTGCCCTGAAATCTCTCTCAAAAAAAATCTGATTCACACGTGGTATATAAAAAACGTGATGGATGCGGATCCATCTTCTCTGATATACCGGCCTGTTCGGATATCCATCTAATCTGACATACCGGCCAACTAGGACATCAGAACAACAAAAGAAGGATCTAGAAGTGGAAGAACATTTAGCTGAATTAGAGGCTCCACCAGTAGCAGTGAATAGAATATTCTGATTGCCTGTCGCACAGTAAAAACAACAGCAAAAAGAAGCCGGGGCTGAACACACGAGACGAAAATTGGGAACCAGAAATCACGCTAAAATATTAATTCAGTTTATAAATTTGACTGAATTATAAGACGGAAAAATATTTTGTGCATGACAAAGCGAAATATTCAAAACCACAACAAAAGAGAAGTCTAGGGTCAGAACAAAAATAATAATTATTCTAGATAAAGAAATTGAAATTTATAAAAATTCGGAATTTGAAATTTTCAATTAGATTGATAGCAGATGTCAATATGAAGATCTAAATAAGCCAAAAATTGTTTAAAAAATTCGAAAATAATCATAGATAATTCTTAAATATGCTTAGTTTGTGGACACAGACATTTTAAATACATTTTTAATTTATCTCTGAACAATTTGAGAAAATCTTTAACTTGGAAATGAACGCAAGTTTCAAATACGTTTTTTTAGAAATGAGAATTATTTTTCAAATGACTATTCAGTTTCTTCTACTTCAAAAAAAATTTATTATAACTTTTTTGTATAAACAATTGTTGGAAAATATCATCAATCAACAACCGGTGGGGGGATGTTAAGCTGAAAAGCTCAAAGGTATGTGAATGAGATTTTTTGTACATATAGTGGTGCCCAGACGAGTTTTTGAGATCTGCAAGATCAATACACAAAACGTGCAATTTATCTAAGCAAAATTGGTTGATGGAGGAATCTTAGCTTTCCCGGTATTCACCATACAAATAACGTAGTTCAGCAAACGTTTCAAGGGTTTTTTAATGGATCAAATATATGTTTGGACTCCGAACACGCGCTCTAAAAAGAAAAGTCTTTTTTGATCCAAAAACAGTACACGGATGAAAAGTCTTCGAAAACAGCGAAAAAGACTTTATGTATCATAATTACTGGCAGCAATAACATATTGATGACTTCAACAAAAATTATGAAAAACAGACTATATCTCATTCAAAACTAACAATTGTAACAATGCTGGCCAATCTTACAGAAAATCTTGAAAGGAATTTAAAAAAAAACTATATTAATTGCAAATTGTATTCAAAACTCAAAATTTAAAACGATGACGCCACTAATGTTCACGCAGATGAATGATTTCCTCATTATGTCCACTTTTATAAAGAGATGAAGCTGAGCTCCATATACATCTACCGCAAAATTATCGAACGGATGAAGAACAAAAAACGTGTTCAGGTTGACAAACATCAGGACGGAAAAAGATAGAGGCGCAATTGACAATATTTTGCGAGAACCACAAACAGACTAGGAATTAAAATTACTTTGAAAGCATCTGAGGTCTAAAGAAGAGAATCCTATAGAAAATAAATCAATCTTTCATTAAAGTTTTCCCAATTGCTAACCCTTTTTTTGGCAGTTTATATGCAACTGTCAGAACTGCAGAAAAATACAACCAGCAAGCATTCTAAATCAAATGTTCGGGAGAGATCCCCTCACAATGCTGACATACCAACCTCATAACATTAGGATATCAGAACATCAAAAAAGAGACTCATAGGTGGGTGAA
This sequence comes from Convolutriloba macropyga, assembly GCF_964194025.1. NCBI lineage: Eukaryota > Metazoa > Xenacoelomorpha > Acoela > Convolutidae > Convolutriloba > Convolutriloba macropyga. The sequence goes on along the minus strand of NC_134475.1, from coordinate 59,811,107 downwards.
TACCTTGCCAAATTAGGTGGCTCTACGAGTAGCATCGAATAGAACATTCTGCTGTTATCCTACAGTAAAAAACACCAGCAATAGGACGCCAGGGCTGAACACACGCCAAAATTACTGGGAACGAGAAGTCACGCCAAAATGTTAGTTCAATTCATAAATTCGTCAAATTTATGAGTCTGAGGAAATATATTGTGCATGGCAAGGTGAAATGCGCACAACTTCTACAAAAAGGACATCTAGGTTGGGGGCAAAACTCTGAATTATTATAGAAATACAAAAGAGTAAAAAAAATTTGCATTATGAGAATTTTAGTTAAAACGATATCTTATGTAAATATGAGGCTTTAGATATGCTAAATATTTTGTTTATGTAAAAATTTTCAAAAAATCACAGATGTTTCCTGTAATTGTTTAGTTTTTGGTCACAAACATAATTTAATTTTTATTTTTCCTTAAAAATTTAGTGAAAAGTTTTAAACTGCCAATGAATGTAAATTGTGAAAGCGTTTGTTTAAGAAATCAGAATTAGTTTTCATTTGACAATTCAGTTTTCTCAACATCAGAAGTATTTTTAAAAGAAGATTTTTATATAGAAAACTGTTATAAATTTCCATCAGCCAAAACGCGGGGAGAAAATCATGGAGAGAAAAATTAAAAGGCATGTGGATGAAATTTTTTGTACAGATAGTTTTAGCCCAGAAGGTTACTTAAGAATTGCAAAATCAATACAGAAAACCTGAAATTTACCCAACAAGTATTGTTCGACGCGAGAAAATTGGCTTTTCCTGATGTCAACTTAAATGCGGTCAACGATCATTGAATCAGCCGTCATTGTTATCCAACACCAACTGATTTGAGAATAGTTCCAAAAATTCGGACCCGTCCAGGGCATCAGCATAAAAGTAAAATAGTTCAAGAGAAAATTCATATGTTATTAAAGCACCAAATTTGTGAATAGCCTTCGATCATGCTCTTTAAAAGAAAAAATACTGAACCCAGAAACAGTATCGGAAGAAAAAGTCTGAAAAAAAGTAAACCCAACTCTAGGTAAGATAATAACTGGCAGTTGTTGATAAAGACCAAAAACATGAAAGACACAAGATATCTCAAGAAAAAACCGTAATTGCTACATTACTGGACAAGGTAACAGAGTGTTTTGAAAACAAAATTAAAAAACTGTTTGAATTGCAAATTGTATTCACAAGGCAAAATAGATGATACCACCACCAAATGTCATGCAAATAACTGATCTTCTCATTATGTCCTCTTTAATCAAAGATAAAATTTCTCCGTGTCAACCTAAAAATAGGCATAAACCATAAATTCACCCGTAATTAGTATCCAAATCAAATTGAATTTCCATAGCCGCACAAGTCTACAAATAACGTAGTTCAGGGAACGCTTTACAGATTTTTTAAAGCATCGACAATTTGATTGGATTCCGAGCAAGCGCTCTAAAGGGAAAAGTCATACTTGACCCAAAAAAAAGTAAACCGATGATTACACTTCAAAACTGCGAACAAGACTTAAATGAGATATTAGCCGGCAGACGAATGACCTCTTCTTTATGTCCACTTTAATGAAAGATGAAGCTGAGCTCGATATACATCTACCGCACGTTTTCGAACGGAGGAAGACCAAAAGACGTGTTCAGGTTGACAAAGAAGAGGACGGAAAAAGCTAGAGGAAGAATTGAAATTTTTTGCAGAACCGCAAAAAGGCTAGGAATTAAATTTGTTTTGAAAGCATCCGAGGTCTGAAGAATAGAATCCTATACAAAAAAATTCAATTTTTTGTTGAACTTTTTCCTTATTAATAACCCTTGCACTTGGTAGTTAATGTGCAATTGTCAGAACTGCAGAAAAGTACAACCAGCATTCTAAATCAAATGTTCGGGAGAGATCCCCTCACAATGCTGACATACCAACCTCATAACATTAGGATATCAGAACATCAAAAAAGAGACTCATTGGTGGGTGAATACCTTGCCAAATTAGGTGGCTCTACGAGTAGCATCGAATAGAACATTCTGCTGTTGTCCTACAGTAAAAAACACCAGCAATAGGAAGCCAGGGCTGAACACACGCCAAAATTACTGGGAACGAGAAGTCACGCCAAAATGTTAGTTCAATTCATAAATTCAACAAATTTATGAGTCGGAGGAAATATATTGTGCATGGCAAGGTGAAATGCGCACAACTTCTACAAAAAGGACATCTAGGTTGAGGGGCAAAACTCTGAAATATCATAGAAATACAAAAAAAGCAAAAAAAATTTGCATTATGAGAATACCGGCCTCTTACCATTAGGATATCAGAACACCAAAAAAAGATTCATAGGTGTGTGAACACTTTGCCGAATTAGATGGCTCTACGATTAGCATCGAAAAGAAAACTTTGTTGCTGTCCCACAGTAAAATAAATCACGAGCAAAAGGAAACCAGGGCTAAACACACGCCAAATTTATTGGGAACGAGATGTCAAGCCAAAATATTAGTTCAATTCATAAATCCGACAGAACTATAAGTCGGAGGTCATATGTTTTTTATCGCATGGCGAAATGTGAACAACTTCTACAAAAAGCCGTCTAGGGACAAAACTCTGAATTATCAAAGAAAAACAAAAGAGTCAAAAACTCTGAATTTCCGCAATATGTGAGAATTTTAGCTAAAGTGATAGCTTATATAATTATTTTCTTCATGTGAAAAATTTCAAAAAATTATAGATGTTTACTGTAATTTTTTAATTTTTGGTCACAGACGACGTACATAAATTTTCAATTTATCCCTAAACAATTTGTGAAACAGTTTTCACCTGCCAATGATTGTGTATAGCGAAAGCATTTGTTTAAGAAATCAGAGTTATTTTTCATTTGACAATTCAGTTTCCTCAACATCAAAAGTATTTTTAAAAGATTTTTATATAGAAAATTGTTATAAAATTCCATCAGCCAAAACCGGGAGAGAAAATCAGGGAGAAAAAAATTAAAAGGCTTGTGGATGAAACCTTTTGTACAGATAGTGGTAGCCCAGAAGGTTACTTACGAATTGCAAAATCAATACACAAAAACCTGCAATTCACCCAAGAAAAATTGTCGTGAGAAATTTGGCTTTTCCTGATGTCAACTTAAGCATGGTCAACGATCAATGAATCAGCCGTCATTGATATCCAAAACCAACTGATACGAAATTAGTTCTGAATGTTCGGAGCCGTCTAAAGGGCATCAGCATAAGAGTAAATTAGTTCAAGAGAAGTTTCATATGTTATTAAAGCACCAAATTTGTGGTTAGCCTTCGATCTTGCGCTTGAAAAGAAAAAAACACTGAACCCAGAACCAGTATCTGAATTAAAAGTCTTCAAAAAAAGTAAATCCAACTCTAGGTAAGATAATAACTGGCAGTTGTTGATAAAGACCAAAAAAAAACACAAGATATCTCAAGAAAAACAAACATATTTGCTATATTACTGGACAAGCTAAGAGTGTTTTGAAAACAAATTTAAAAAACTGTTTGATTTGCAAATTGTATTCACAACGCAAAAAATAAGGTGATGCCAATAGTTATTGTACTAATTTTAATGCGAATGATTGATCTCCTCATTATGTCTACCCTAATGAAAGATAAATTTCAGCACTATATACACTCACTGCACATTTTTGAACAAAGAAAAAACAAACAACGTGTTCAGGCCGACGAAGGGCAGTTTAAAAGAGCAAGAGGCGAATTCAAAATTAATTTGCAGAATCGTAAACGAGGTAGGAAATGAACTTAACATGGAAAGCATCGGAAGTCTAAAGGAGAGGATCCTATACCCATTATGTCGATCCTTCAATAGATGCTTGAATAGAAGGTTAGAATCCCTCAACACTGGTTGAAAGAGCACAGAACGAGAGTGTAGCCTCCGAACAATAGAGTCCCATTACCCCTGTCCTTGAGCAAGCTTCTATGAAATGAAAGGTTCCACCACAACCATGGCTCAGGTACATTCTCAGTCATAACAACTGCTTAAAACAATAACTAAGTTTTGTCGAATTTTCAAATAAATAAATAAAGTGTAGATACAAAAATATTTTTCAAAAACTGTAATAGTAACAATTCCATTTTGGAATTTTTGAAAAGTTCGTTGAAAAGAGAAGGAGGATAAAGAAAAGCTCATAAAAAATGTGTAAAAAGTTTTACAGTAAGTTGTCTACAATATTAGAAAAAAATGAGATATGTTTCTCAATTGAATCTTCAGAGACTTTTCAACAAGTCGGCGAAGCTGTAAGAGGGACAGAACAAGCCTTTGCCGGAATGGATCTCAAAAAATGTTGTTGAATTCTACAGTTTTGAACAGCAGGAACTTGTCCCGGTCGCCTTATCATCGGCTCCAGAGCATCCAATCAGAGATGAATTAAACGAAGTGCACTTCCATGCGTACGTAGACAGATTTGTTTGTGAGTTACGATACAACAAAACCGACGGTGAAAAAATATGTGAAATAGTATTTGTGACAAAGTGGAAAGGCAAAAAAGTATGTGAGACGATAATGGATTCAAGGGTTTAAAAGCTCAATTTTTTCGAAAGATCAAAAATTACTAGCATTAACATAATTATGGTTTTTGTGTGATAAAAAGGCCAACATACTCGGATAAATGAAAAAAAATCTTGGACGCCAGTCAATTTGAGGCTCACAATGAAGGTAGTGACTTAACAATAAAAAAAGAGAAACACATTGTCGTACTCTAATGAAATAAAGTAGCTGCTCGAGATGCGGGTGTGCTTAATTTTACTTAAACTGTGATTCGCGGAGCGAGATCCTGACTTGAATATTTTACGCTTTCTCGCAGAGCGGGAATCACAAAGAGAATTGTTCCACTGATATTGAATTGCAAAACTAAGAGAATGAACTGATCTGCTTGTAAGCAAATCTTGAATGCGTGATCAGACATGTCTGATCACGAAGCGGAAAACTAAGAAAGGAACTATTGAACAGATCATAAGATACTAAATGAACCAATATGAACTTAATGATGAAGGGCAAACAAATTGAACTAATTTAAAGGCATCGTATAAAAATGTACTGTATCAAATAAATTACAAAGGATAATATCCTTGGGTATCATATACCCCTTGCATCGACAACAAAAATAGTTACAATAACAATTTTCGAATGTATAAAACAATAACAATATTTACAAGTTAATACTTGGTCCCCGGTTAAATAAATAGTAGCAATATATGCACTGGTTATCATAGCTAAAAATATATACTATTAAATTAGAAAATTTGAAGTTCAATCAGTTTGTATGAGAGTTCAGTTTTTAATTTTTCCACTCATCCAAATCATGACCTTCAGCCACAAACACTGTCATTGAGTGTACTAGCGTTGGTGTGTCGATATCCAATAGTGATGGATCTCGCGAGGAGGTTGGAGAAACGGCGAAACTTCCCCTATTCTTGGAGAGATATTGATCTCGGCTGGCTGTTGGTCTGCAATGTGTTGCACCGTTTCAACAGTGAACTCAGGTGGGGGCTGGTAGTTCTCAACATGACCCGCTCTTGGTGGTTGTTTAGGTGGTGCTGAATCGGGAGATGGACTTTTGAATAAAAAGGGCTGCGGCAATTTCTTTCCGACGATCTTTGGGGTTGTTTAGCGGCAGTTGTAGTTGCGGACGAAGTTCCGGGTTGTTCGCTATGCGAAACAGTACTTGCTTCTTGCTGCTGGTTTCGAATAGCAAGAAAGATAGGGATCTTTGGAATTCGTCCTCTCGTCGCGCGTGAAATGTTCGACTTTGAGGTGGAGACCCCGCTGACCGGATCACGCTTGCGGTGCTTCATTTTCTTATCTCCCTTTTGTTTCCTCGTGAACTCTTTAACATGGCTTTGGATCAACTCCTCCACCAGTTTTTCCCCGGATCTTGGTCCCCTGCGGTCCGCGTATGCTTTTAACGGAGTTTGCCTCTCCAGTTGTTTCCCGAATTTGGCGATATCGCTATCTCAGACTGTCACCACGGGTTTTCCGGGTTCTTTAATTGTGGATGTCTTCGGGCTAACTTTAAGGATACGCAAGCCAGGAGCATTTACCTCATATAATTCCTCTAGGTTCTTCTTAGAGCGTCGTTGTCGATGAATTTTTCTGGCTAAATTCAACTCAACCGCTTGCTCTTTTAGAGGAATTGGCTGAATGGCCTTCGTCCACAGGAAGCGAGATTCGCCATCCGTGCTTGCCCTTTCTCTGGTTTTCGCTTGTTGCGTGGCTCGTGACATTCCTACCTCGACCTCGATGTCACTGCAAAAACCATTCACCCATTTGTCATCGGGGAGTATTTCTTCTGGCATCACTGTGTCTTCATCTATTAGTTTACAATGCTTTCATATGTGAGATTAGACAATTTAGGCGTGGTCGATATCACGCTCAGCGGGGTATTAGGTTTTCTTCCAAAGTGTGCCTCGAAGGGCGAGATCTTTGTTGTTTTTTGCTTACATATTGGCAGTTGGTGTATTATTACTTTTAGTGTATGCTTTACATGAAAGGCATTTGTAGACCATTTTTCCTCTTTGATAATTGCAAGTCTATTTTTAATCGTTTGAATGAGTCTTTCTACCAATCCAAAAGCGCGATGATTGTTTACTGCAGCTTCAATTATATCAATAATTTTTTGTTACAGAAGGTCTTTACTCGATTGCCAACCAAAAATTTTGCCTGATCTAGACGAATAGATCGTGGAATTCCGTGATTTTCAACATACATGTCCAAAAATTTTGGAACATTTGATCCCTTTGCTTTCTCATAAATACATGCAGTAGGGTATTTAGAAAAACGATCAATAGCAGCTAAGAAGTAAATTTTGTTACCCTTTTCTTCAAAAATTTGACCTCCAAAATAAATTTGGATTTCTTGATTTGGTTCAACATACGGTATATGAGGATGAAATTGCTTAGCGGGAATAACAGATTTAAGGTTCTTACCAATCACAGTGCAGGGCTTGCATTCTGTAATTTTTACAAAAAAGCTCGCGGTGTATGTATGGCCACCAGCAATGCGTGGCCATGCATATCTTACCTCATGTGCCCGGATGACTGGAGTGTATGTCATCAATCAATGCCTCTCATAGGACATTTGGTATAGCGACTTTTTCATCTATACACACACACCCAGAACGTACATGAAGATCTGTCCCATATGAGTGTATATACGGGTTCAGAGTTTTGAGGCGGCTTTCGTTATTTGTTTGTATGCAGTCCCGTACTTCTTTTAACACTGCGTCCTTGCTTGTTAACGACGAAATTAGGTATTTTTTGAAAATCTTGGACACAGTGTAGTCGAATGTTGGTACATGTGGGCTGGGCGTAAGAGGGATACTGACATTAGAAGAATGAGCCGGAGATGTTGGCGTTGCTGTTTGTAGGGGACTTCCGGCGCGGGTGTTGTTTATCGAACTTGGTCGCTGACTTGCGTTGCGGGTATTGCCTGGCGAATTTGATCGCTGTCTTGCGGTGCGGGTATTGCCTGGCGAAATAGAACGCTGACTTGCGGGGCGAGCAGTAATTTGACTTGAGGTTTGCTGATTCGATGTACGGGATGCGTCGTTAAAACGAACGCGAGTGATGCGCTTTTTAGAAGGCATATTATTACTGGTTTTGCTTATATAATATATTTCTGAAGAAGATTTAGATGACAATGAATATTTTGATGTTTTGAATTGGAAGTGCACGGCTGAATTGTAAGATGATTTGAGGCAAAAAGCACTGATTTTTTTGTGGGTGATGATTTTTAAAAGTATTTGTGGAATGTCTCCTAATTGGAGGGATTTTAGATTGAATAAAAAGAGTCTCGCGCGGCGCGAGAGATAATTCATTCCGATTTTGGAATAAATGTTTACGCTTGTTTGTATTTCGCTTAGCGAGAGAGGTGTGAAGAGGTATTTGTAACGCGGGATCTACATATTTTAAATTGTTAAACAGTTAGTATTTGAGGCTAACTTTCGCGGAGCGGGGGAATTGAAATAATCATGTTTGTATACTCGTTCTGATTGTGTGTTTATCGCCTTATTGTTGGCCTCAAATTTTGGTGTGATTTGCGTTGCTGGGTCATGTGCTTTTAAAAATTGGTGTAAATGAGGTGCAGGTTTTGTATTATTTAATTCCAATCAATTAATAGATGCAAAAATTAACTTTAATTTAGCTACAATAAATTCCTTGTCATACGCGGAGACTTTTTTATCTTTTTGAAAATTTTGTCTAGAAATGCAGTCAACAAAAGCCATTTTAGCTCCAAGAAGATGTTCAATGTCAAATTGAAATGGGAGTAAACGATCAATCCAGCGAGTTAATCTACTGTTGTTTGATTTTTTTGATCTATTCTCTTTCATGATAGATAGAACAGCTCGATGATCCGTAATAACTGTAAAATTCTTTCCGTACAGATAATTTTTAAAATATTCAATCGACCAATCTACTCCCAGTAGTTCAAGTTAGTTTACGCTATAGCGTTCTTCTCAAGAATTTAAAAAACCGAGACGTAAATGCAATTGGCTTCCACCCATCAACTGTCAGCTGTTCAAGTGCTGCTCCGAGACCGGAACGAGACGCATCACATTTTACGCGTGTTTCTAGATGCGGGTTTTAATGACTATTTGCGATTGCGTTTGCGATGGAATTTTTTCTTTCATTAAAACAGTTCTGGTGTTCCGCTGTCCAGATGAATTTTGATGTCTTTTTCAGTAAAGGGCAGAGGGGATGACTAATTTGAGCAAGATTTGGAATAAATTTGCCAATGTAATGAACCGACCCGAGAAAAGAACGGAGTTTCTTTAGAGTTTTCGGAGCTTCAAGTGCTAAAATCGCAGCTGTTTTTCTTTCAAGGGACGAGATACCCGATTGAGAAAAATGGTATCCTAGCCAATTAATTTCTAACTTTCCAAAGTGATATTTAGGGAGGTTTATCCTAAGATTTTCATCATCTAATTGTTTAAGACAATTCAAGAGATAACATTTATGTTCTTCCAGAGACACCTTGCTGACGATTAAAATGTCGTCTAAAGAACAATATGTATTTTTTAGACCGATTAGGGTATAGTCCATTGCTTTTTGAAATTCTGCTGGCATGTCTTTTAGCCCGTAAAATCCTGTTCGAAAATTGTAAGTGCCGGTCATATCACCACTAATAATGTTCAAGTTACAATGATTTGCCGTGTTAGTATCTATATTTAATTGACTGTTTGCGTTCTTCAAATCTAGTGTAGAAAAGTTTGTTGTGTTTTGCGACGCAGGGGCACTAATTTGCTGAGAAATGGATTCGATAAGCGTATCAATATTTGGCATCTGATATTCATACTTTTGAATGGCCTTATTTAGTACTTTTGAATCAAGTGCAAGCTTTACCATTTGATCTTTATTTACGTTCACCACTATTGGTGATATAAAATATATATCGGGACAACTTGAGAGTTTTTTATGTGTTTTTCGTCTAACATTTTCTTCAGTTCGTTTTTGACTTTTTCTTGTAAGTTAATGGGAATACGTCTACCTTTTTGATGTGTAGGTTGAAAGTCTTTGTGAATCTTAGATTTTGCCACATGGTTTTTTGATCTTAAGGTGCGAGATATGAGTTTAGGAAGAGTTTTTGCGATTTGTTGTTTAATTTCTGGAGAAGAAATGACGTTGACACGACTACATTTTTGAGATGTAGATTGTGTCACTGCTAGTCCAAGTTGATCAAGCACGTCACGGCTAATTAGGGATTTTAGTCCGTCAGCTACAACGGTGAATATTGCGAATTCACAAGTCCAACCGTTGCTCGTTATTGGAGATTGTATCTTTCGTTCCTTCCGGATTGGTTCATTCGAGGATGTCCGAATTTGCGGGGACGTCTTTTCGCTGATCCAGAAAACGCGAGGACTACTTTGTACCACTGGCGATGCGAGTGAACGATTGAGAATACTGCATGCGCTACCACTAGTAGTGTAGTGAGTCCACGAGTAGCGTAGTGTTAATATTGCCGATCTTGATGGGCATGTTGGGAGGTTCTACTTTCTCTACTTCATTCTCGATCACCGCAACCATATTATCCTCTCCGCTTCCATAGTCCGATTTGCAGACCTTAGTTGGTTGTAGGAAATTCACTGAATCCTCAGGATGTGGTTCTTCTTCCACGACACTCACCATCTTTTTCTTAGAATTTTGTGGTTTCACGTTCTTTTGTTTTCTGCAGACTTTCGCAAAATGGTTTAGATGTTCACAATTGTTGCAAATTTTAACTTTTGCGATACATTTATCACCATGATTTGGTAGCCAAATTCCTCAACAGTTTGAACAGTAGAGTGTGGAGCGGTTGTTTTGTCTTGGAACATTATTCGAATTCTGCCAACTCGGGTTTCGAGAGCTACTAGAGAATTGAACTGCGTTGACGTTAGCTGGATGACAATCTTGTTATGCTGCTGATTTTGATGCTGGTTTTGCATCCCAAGTTCCATGTTAATTGCTAGCTCTAATGCCTAACGCGGTTCAACTGTTTGTTTGGGGAGTTCCTTTTGAATTTCAGTGTCCACTAGGTTAGTAATGAAGCCGTCGCGTATCAGAGTCTCTTGCTTATTTTCGAAATCGCAGTTCTCTGCCAATTCCTTTAGTTTACCATAGAAGTGTTCTACTGTTTCCCCCGAAGCTGTTTTGTAATCAAGAAAATATGACGGTCAAAATTTATGTTGCGACGACGAATGTATGCCTCTTCCATGATCTTCCAGAAGTCTACGGTAGTGAGGGTATCGATCATGATATGCGGGTTCCTGTAGTTGAGAATGCAACCTCCTTCTATCCTGATGTTTAGATAGAGAAGAGACACGATTTTCCGATCCGCCAGTGGCCACGGTTTGTCACACATTATACCGACTTCAATTAGCCGTTGGCATTTGTTTGCCAATTCATCTACTGTTGTGCGTTGCGAGCATTCCTCTCTCTCTCTCTCTCTCCGATTGTGCGGAAGCGCCAACTATAGTTTCTTTGTATATTGGTTCGAGGGGACGTTCCACCATCTCGGGTTTGGGTCCAAGTATTGTATCAAGAATGATGTTCTCTTTCGCCAACAGTGCCAATTTATATTGCACTCTCCATTTTTCCCAGCGAAGAGGAGGGTCGGGTGTATGTTTATCCCAGAGGGCGTTCATTCCGAGAGGTGTACGTTTAGATGCTGGTTGTGCCACTTCGTATTCTAATGAAATAGAGTAGCTACTCGCGATAAGGGTGCGCTTAATTTTCCATAAACTGTGATTCGCGGAGCGAGATCCTGACTTGAATATTTTACGCTTACTCGCGGAGCGGGAATCACAAAAAGAATTGTTCAACTGATATTGAATTACAAAACTAAGAGAATGAACTGAAGTGCTTATAAGCAAATCTTGAATGTCTGATCACGAAGCGGGAAAACAAGAATATCACACACATGAATATCAGTTTGCCTCAAGTAATGACACAGTGAAGGATGAGTGAAAAAACTTATCAAAGGCTCAGGACAACTGAATTGTGACCGGCCAGCTTCGTGGAATTGCTAAAGTGCCTGAAGACGATGCTCCGTTTTGGCCTGTTCTATCAAAACCAGCAGCAGTTAGGAGAAGCTCAATAAATTTTTGTCTCCCTTTTTCCAGCGGTTACCAGATGCAAATATTGATACTTACCCTGAAAAAGTCAAGAGCTGCCAAATCAGAGGAGGATGAGCTAACAGCTTCTCTCGATGTTAAACGATAAAACGGTCGAGGAGATATATGAAAATGCATTGAGAGAACGATTCTCCTCTGACGAGGTTTCTGAGATTCAGAGGTCGGCTACTAAGAACCTTTTGAGACAAGCCGGAACAGATGTTCACTTTAAGTTTAATAAAATGTGGTACGCTCATTTGGATGGCTTACCCACGAGTGCTTTGCTGGTGGTAATTTTTAAAAAAACTGAGGACGTTTTTTAAGAAAATGATTGAAAAACGCAAATGAGAGAAGGAAGACAAAAACTCTTAACTTGAAGGGACTGTGCACTGATTGTAACCAACGCAATCCTTTTCGAGGGAAAAGCGTGGATTGATAATCATGTGAAAAATGGTTTTATGCAAAATGTCAAGATGATACTGACACGGAGTATAAAAACATGCAGGAAATTGTACGGTTATGTTCCTACTGTGCAGAAAAAGGTACAACGAGGACACAAACGAAGTAAAATTCATCAAGAAGTATTTAGAGGACAAATGTGCGCTGTTAATGGGAATCCTCTAGAGTACCTTGAGTTTTCAGATTCCCTTCAAAAAAACCTAAATTTTACGCTTGACATCCAATGGTAATGGAAACCTCTTTGAAGTTTCGAAAACAAAAGTTCTATTAGAACAAGTGATGCAAAGTTTTAATCTCAAGCTCGTAAGGAAAAACTGCGTCGTGCGGAACAATGCAGTAGAATGTTCGACGAAAAGAGGAGGAGGATAATGTAATTTTCAAGAAAAATGTGAAAAAAGAATTTTTACCGTCAAGTTTCTACAACATTAGAAAAAGGTGGGATATCATTCCAGATTGATGCTTCAGCGACTTCTAAAAAAATTGCGACGCTGTAAGAGGGACAGATCAGGCATTTGTCGGAATCGTTCTCAAATAATTGAGTTGCATTGTACTGTGTTGAAAAGCAGGACTTTGTCTCGGTCACCTTATCATCAGCTCCAGAACATCCAATCAGTGACAAATTAAATTAAGTGCGCTGCCATGCGGACGAAGACAGAAAAGTCATTTTTTTTGAAAGATCAAAAATTACTAGCCGTACAGTACTCTGTGGTTTTTGTGTGATGATTAAAAAAACATTCTCGGATAATTGAATTAAAATGCTCGGTGCCAGTCAGTTTGAGGCTCAAAATGAAGAAAGTGACCATCGAACAATAAAAGGAGAGAATTATATGAATATCAATTTGTCTCATGTAATGAAACACGGAAGGGTACGCAAAAATAATTATCACAGGCTCACGACAACTAGATTGTGAACGGTCAGCTTCATGGACTTGCTATGGTTTATAAAAACAATGCTCCACTTTGGCCTCTTCTGTCAAAATCAGCAGCAGTTAAAAAAACATCAAAAAAAATTTGTCTCCCTTCTCCCTTCTTCCAGATGTTACCAGGTGCAAATATTGATACTATCTTGGAAGATGCCACAACCGCTAAAATGGCTAAATTGGACGAGGATGAGCTAATAGTTTCTCTCCATGTTAACCGATAAACCGGACAAGGTGGCAATTGAAAGAGCGCTTAGAGAACTATACTCCATTGACGAGGTTCTTGAGATTCAGAAGTCAGGTTTGAAGATTCCTTTGAGACAAGCATTAACGGTTGTTCACTTTAAGTTCGATAATATGTGGCACACTCAATTGGATGGCTTAGCCATGGGTGCTTTGCTAGTGGTAATTTTGAAAAAATTGTGGTTGATTTTCTTGGAAACGATTGCAGAAAACAAATGAGGGAAGGGAAAAAAACTCCTATTTTGAAAAGATTGTTCATTGATTGTAAAGGAAGCGTTACTTTCCGAGGAAAAGGAGTCAAGTGCAAATCATTTAAGCAATGGTGTCATGCAAAACGTCAAGGTTATATTGATACGGAGTATAAAAATTGTGCAGGAGACTGCATGGATCGGTTCCAATTATGCAGTAGAAAGTAAAATGGAGGACACACAAGGACTAAATTTTTTCAAGAGGTATTCAGACCACAGAGTGTGCACTCTTAGGGATCATTCTCTAAAGTAACTTGAGTATAACAAAACCTTTTCAAAAAAACCTAAATTTCACTCATGACACTCCCAATGGTAATGGAAGATTTTTCAATCAGAACTGAAGTTCATTCAGAACGAATGGTTCACAGTTTTAGCTCAAGTTCTAAAGGAAAAATTAGGTCTTCCGGAACAAGGCCCTTGATTGTTCGATGAGAAGAGGAAGAGGATAAATAAATTCTCAGGAAAAATTTGAAAGAATAATTTCAACCAACAGTATTCTCCAACATTGAAAAAGCAATGAGATATCAATGCAAAATGTTTGGTCAGACACTTATCAACAAATTAGCGAGAATGTCTGAGGGACAGAACATGCTTTTGCGTAATGGATCGCAAAAAATGTTGTTGTATTAGAGTGCGTTGAACAGCAGGATTTTGTCCCAGTGACCTTATCAACAGCTCCAGAGCATCCAATCAGAGACGAATTGAACGAAGTGAACTTCCATGCGTACGTAGACAGATTTGTTTGTGAGTTACGATAGAACAACACCGACGGTGAAAAGTTATGTCAACTAGAATTGTCGCCAAATTGGTCAGCCAATAATTTACGTGAGACGTCAATGGATAGAAGGGTTTAAAAACTCAATATTTTTGAAAGATAAAAAATTAATAGCCGTATCATATTGTGTGATTTTTGTGTGATGAAAAAGGGAATATACTCAGATAAATGAATTAAAATCCATGGTGCCAGTCAATTTGAGGCTCAAAATGACTAACGTGACGATCTAATCGTAAAAAATGAGAAATAAATGAATATCAGTATGCATCAAGTAATGAAAAAAGGAAGGCTAAGTAAAAAAAAAATCAAAGGCTTAGCACAACTAGATTGTGTATGATTTCTATGAAAATGATTGCAGAAAACAAATGCGGGAAGGGAGACAAAAACTTTTAACTTGAAAGGATTGTGGATTGATTTTATCCAACGCGTTACTTTCCGAGGGAAAGGAGTCGAGAACGAATCATCTAAGCACTGGTTTCATGTGAAACGTCAAAGCGAAACTGACACGGAGTATAAAATGTGAAGGAAAATGTATGGACTGGTTTCTTTTGTGCAGAAAATGATACAACGGAGGACACGCAGGAACTAAGTCTTTTCATGAGGTATTTGGATGACAAAGTGTGTATTGTTAAGGGGCGCTCATTAAGGTACCTTGATTATTAAAAATATTTTTTACAAAAACTTACATTTTACTCCTGCGATACCCAATGGTAATGGAAACCTGGCATTCCAAGTTCTGAACATAAACTTAAACAAACAAAAAAAAATTTAGCTGCCATTGCTATTGGAACGCCAATTAAACTGGCATAATCCTAAATTTAAATTTCCATAGCTCTGCACAGTTACAATACAAGAAAAATGTGATTTAAGGGACTTAATATAAGATTTTCATTGCAGTGATTGGAAATACTTTGATTTAGCCCTGAAGAAAAATCAGAACATCTGGACTGTAAATTGGTGTCCAACTAAATGGTCTTCCATTATTGGTAATGAGAAGTTGAATGAAATAGTTGTAAAGGAAAAAGTTAACAAAAACCACCAAAAATCGTCATCATCTTAAAACATCTAAAAACATCAACAAATATGAGTTTGAATCGTTGTTTGTTGTTTAATGCAAAGGAACTATCACTCACGTTTTTGCTAGCAGACTGAAAAAATGTTTTATTTATTCAAATCATGTTCACAACCAGAAAATTAAGAAACTGCTTGCCCATACTGATATTATTTGATAAAAATCCGAAGTTGCGTTTGGTATATAAAGTTACATGTATGGATGCAATTCCATCTATGTTGACCACTAGCCGACATTTTACCACTAGAGTTTCAGAACATCAAAGGAAAGATTCCCCTGTTGTAAAACACCTCGTTGAATATTTTGGTACAGCGCATCATAATGAATGGAACATTCTCAATGCATATCGCGGGCTTGAGAACCTAATGACAATAAAAGCGATCTACATCAAAACGTTGAAACCGGAACTAAATACACGTGAGGAAAACCGGGGAGGTAATTGTATTGACATTAACTATTTAGTTCAATTGCAAAAAAGTTCTATTGATTTTTCAAATTCAAATATTATCCTGGTACATGTTTTGAAATTTTGTCAACCCCAACAAGTTAAGGATAAGAAACATCAAGGAAGGAAAGTTAAAATTCCTTTTCAGGAGTTGAAAATAAAATGGCCGGGAATTTTAAAAACTCTGGAATAAAGATTGAAAAAAATTTGTGGGATCAAATTAAAATCTGAAATGTTGTAAATTTTATTTATCTATAATGAAATTCAGAAGTTCGTTTTTTTAATTCATTTCTTAGAATTGGATAGATAGAGTCAATTGCAAGTTCATTGTTGTTGTTGTTGGCGATTCAAAGCGGCTTTCTTGCAGGGCTGATTTTTGCCCAGTCGTCAGTTGTTAAAACAGAGTCCACTTGTTTCTGCATATATGTCAGTTGCAAAAGGTTTGCCACATGTAGACGTTCTTATCACAAAATTGTTTAATGAAAAACTCCAACATTAGGTTTATCAGTCTCTTCTAGAGTCCATAAGGTCTATTGAATTAAACATATTTTTCTAATCGGTTTGCAAGTCTGCAGTTTCAGAAGGTGAAATCGCTTCTAGCTTTTTCCGTTCTTGTTTTTTGTAGCCGAAAGACTTCTTTTGTGCGTCCATTGGCGCTGGTGAGGTCAAGTAGTTCGATGCAGTGCAAACTTTCATGCATGACTTTTGCAAGTCGAAGTAGGTCGTTCACTTGGAGAAACGTAGGCAAGGGGAGAATGTTGAGCAACCGAAATTGACTGATGTAATTCATTCCTTTGTTTTCCGCGATTCATTTCAATGCTTTTTTCTGAAAGCGTTCGAGGTTTTGTAGCGCGATTTGTGATGGGCTCACGCAGATGAAGACGTATAGCAAAACGGGTAGGATTAGTGATTTGTACAGCCCAAGTTTTATGAGTGGTTTATTTTGTACTGCGACGTTTCGTCTGAGGAGGTACAGTAATTTGTTAGCTTTCCTGAGTCGCTCTTCTATATGTTTACTCCAATTCAGGTCATCTTTGATGTGAATTCCCAAGTCTTTTACTGTATCTGCATTTGCCAAATCTTCACCAACAATATCGAAATTTTGTTTTTTCCCTCGAAATGTTATCTGAGCACATTTGTTCAGTGCCAGCTCCATGTTGTTTGATCTGACCCACGTTGAAATGCTGTCTAGGTTTTTCTGGATGGTCCAATGATTTTTTCCAATCGCGAGGATTTTCAGGTCGTCTGCGAAGATGAATGGGTCTGAGAACTTCAGCGCGTCGGGTAAGTCGTTGATGAAGATGCAAAACAGGAGCGGGCCTTGTAGTGAGCCCTGAGTCACTCCACTATTAACGTCTCGAACTCCGGAACCTGTGTTATCGATTCTTACTAACTGTTTCCGGTCGATTAGGTAGTCCATGAGAAATTGTACGAGACATCCTCCTACTCCATATTTGCAACCTTTTTTAGTAGCTCGAAATGCGGTATTTTATGGAAGGCTTTCGAGAAGTCCGCGTAGAACGCAATAACTTCTGCGTTTGGACGTTATCGAGTGCGTCGTGGAGCTTTTTCAGGAAAGTAATCATGTTTGTGAAAGCAGATCGATTTTTAACAAATCCATGCAGGTGCTTTGTCAAGAAAGTGGCAAAGTGGTCGTAAAGAGCCACGTAGATGCACATTTCCAGGATTTTACTCTCTATGTCCAGTAGGGACACTGGACGGTAGTTTTGTACGTAGCGTCTGTCTCCCTTCTTGTGGATTGGCGTCTCAGTGGCTGTCTTCCATGTGTCCGCTATCCTTCTTTGCTTCTTTATCACCTTCAGACGCTTATTTAGGACGACCGAGATATGTCGTGACGTTTTCTTGAAGAAGGCCGGGGGGAGCCCATTTGGGACCCTGGATTTAGTAATGTCGAATTAGGACACGAAGGAATGATTGGCTTCAACCGATATGTTAAAGTTTGTCAATGTAAGATTTTTCGTTTCGATGTCAGAAATTCTGAATGGTTGTTTTGGAGAGAAAACTGAATGGAAGAACTCGTTCATAATGTCGACTTGTTTGTGGACAACGGTGCTCACTTTATCACCACTCAAGATTTGCTTCGGAAGGCTGGAAGATTTATTGAGACTTTTCAGGTGTTTGAATATAACGTCGGTGTTTCTTGTGGACATTAAATTCTCCTGGTAGTCTTTTCTGTCTGCCTCGGCTGACTCGGTTATCAAGTTCTCCAGCTTCATGACTGCTGCTTTCCGATAACTCGTTGGTTTTCTTTCAAGCAGCCTTTTCTGCTTTTTCAGTTTCTTAAGATTTGACGTGAATGCAGAGATCCACGGAGGGAGGCTTTGGCGATGTTTGGTTCTTTGAGGTACATATGTCTCAACAACTTTGTCGACATATTGGTAAAGTAATTTTAATTTGATAGGGGGAGGGAACTCACGCTAAAATATTAGTTCAAATCATAATTTTGACTAAATGAGAATGCATAGGGCAAAAAACATTTTGTGCATGACAAAACGAAATTTGCAAAACCTCCACAAGAGGGATACTTATGGTTAGGGCAAATTCAGAATAACCCTAAAAATACAAGAACATGGACAAAATCGAAAAATCCGGAATAGGAATGTTTTTAAGTAAATTGATAACAGATGTAAATATGTGTTGTAAATAGGCTAAATATTGTATATAAGGAAAAATTTTCGATTGAATTTTTTAGAATGTTTCCTAGAATTGTTTTAATTGTCATCTCAGACAAATGTAAATACATATTCATTTTATCTTTTAACAATTTGTAAAACAGTTTTAACCTGACGATGAACGTAAAGTTCGAAAACGTTTGTTTTATTTACTTTGTCAAATATTTTAAAAACAAGGCCTATAGAGGGGCTCATTACATAATACTTTGAGAAGTTTTCACTGTTTTTAGTGTTTTAGCGAGTATGAATTTTATAGATTTACCGAGAATACTGAATTTTCGCAGCTGTGCACCGCTTCAACATAAGAAAAATGTGATTCAAGGGACGGTTCACAGGGTTTTTAATGCAACCTCTAATTGGTTGGCCTTCGATCAGGCTCTTGAAAAGAACAAATCTTGCTGGACCAAAAATCAATATCCAGAGGAATGGTCTTCAAAAATTGTGAATCAGACTCTAGAAAAAATAATAAGTGGCGGTAAAGACCAATTAAGAACAACACCAAAAGAGCATCAAAAAAGCAAGACTAAATCTAATGATAAGCCAACTATTTTTCTACAATACAGAGGCAACCTCACTCAAAACTTCGCAAGCAAATTGAAGAAACTATGCGAATTGCAAGTAGTTTTTACAACGCGAAAATTAAGATCGTGCCTCCCCACCCTGAAATCATCCTTTGATAGAGATCTGAAATCCCACGTGGTATATGAAATTAAATGTAATGGATGCGGATCCATCTATGTTGGGCAAACAAGCCGGCATGTTACCACAAGGATAACAGAACATCAGAAGAAGGATTCACAGGTGGGTCAACATCTAGTTGAATGTCGTGGCGCCACGAATGACATTGAATGGAGAATTCTGGACGCCTGTCGGTCAGTAGAAAAACTAATGATCATCGAAGCTATATATATCAGCAAGCTGAAGCCGGCACTAAACACACGCGACGAATATAGGGGGAGGGAACTCACGCTAAAATATTAGTTCAAATCATAATTTTGACTAAATGAGAATGCATAGGGCAAAAAACATTTTGTGCATGACAAAACGAAATTTGCAAAACCTCCACAAGAGGGATACTTATGGTTAGGGCAAATTCAGAATAACCCTAAAAATACAAGAACATGGACAAAATCGAGAAATCCGGAATAGGAATGTTTTTAAGTAAATTGATAACAGATGTAAATATGTGTTGTAAATAGGCTAAATATTGTATATAAGGAAAAATTTTCGATTGAATTTTTTAGAATGTTTCCTAGAATTGTTTTAATTGTCATCTCAGACAAATGTAAATACATATTCATTTTATCTTTTAACAATTTGTAAAACAGTTTTAACCTGACGATGAACGTAAAGTTCGAAAACGTTTGTTTTAAGTATTGGAAGTTATTTTAATTTGACAAATTGGTTTCTTTTACATTGGTAAAATTCTTCGCACATTGTGTTGACGTTTGTATGGCAAATAAATTGGAACGGGGCGTCTTCAAGAAATTTATTTATAGACTGTATATAATTTTTTCGATTGTGAAAACTCGTGAAAGATTCCCTCACTGTGGCTGAAAATCCGAACAACAACAAACCCGGTGTTCATTTGGATCTTTTCCGTTTGCGCACCTCTCCCCAGCTTAGTGGGTGCATTTTATTTGCATCCCCCAGACGCACGTGCCATATTACATAATATTTTACTGTGTAGTGACACGTACGCTGTAATGGGGGGGGGGGGGGTGCATAACATATTAGGGGCACAAACGGAAAAATTTTCAACAGACTGAAACAATGAAAAACGATTATTTTAATTAATCGAATGTTTTCAGATGCTTGTGATGGCAGTCTATGAGGAATATTCGGCAGAGCACGACTCCCTTCCACCTCTTGTCACTGATGAGCAAACGGGCGAAGAAGTTAAATTTGACTGCATATGTCTGGGAACAGGGCTCAAGGAATGCGTTGTATCAGGTCTTCTCTCCAGATCTAAACGAAAGGTTAGCCTTTCCAGTCAATCTGTTTATGAATCAATAGGTATAATCTTTTTCACAAGATTATTGTTACCATTATTTAGGTCTTGCATCTTGACAAAAACGATTTTTACGGTGGAGACACCACCTCTGTTACGTTGAAAGACCTCTACGTAAAGCATCGGGGTGACGGCTCGCTTGCACAGCAGTATGGACGCGAAAAAGATTGGTGTATTGACCTAATTCCGAAAATATTAATGGCGACAGGAAAGGTAACAATTTTTTTGCTTACTTCATCACGCTTTCTTCGTGCTAGATTGATAAGCAATATGTTTCAGTTGATTAAAGTGCTGATCTACACTGATGTGCACAGATACGTCGAGTTCAAGCAAATTGAAGGCAGTTATGTATACAAATGCGAAAAGAATTCATTCCGCGTATCAAAAGTACCCGCAAATGAGTCTGAAGCGTTGCGATCTGACCTTTTAGGTCTCCTGGAGAAGAGGAGGTTCAAAAATTTCCTGGTGTTTGTAGACAAATTTGACCCAGAGGATCCTGCGACATTCCAAGGTTGCCACCCAGGCCAGATTACAATGCTTGATTTGATGAGGAAGTATTCTCTCGCAGATAGTACAATTGAATTTGTTGGTCACGCGATTGCGCTCCACACAGATGATAGCTATCTCGACGAGCCCTACGGCCTCACGGTCAAAAAGATGAAGCTCTATTTGGATTCACTAATGCAGTATGGCTGCAGCCCGTACTTGTACCCAATGTATGGATTAGGGGAGCTACCTCAGGGCTTTGCCAGGTTGTCTGCCAGGTATGGTGGCACGTATATGCTGAGAGCTGCTCTTGAGAAAATATTGATGAAAGACGGGAAATTCGCCGGGGTAGTTGTTGACGGCAAAATTGCTCGAGCCGATCAGTGCGCTTGCGACCCCTCATACGTTCCGGACAAGGTTAAACAGGTGTACGAGGTTGTGAGAGCTATTGTAATTCTTGATCATCCTCCTTCTTGCGTTAAGCCACCAACGGACTCCTGTCAAATTATCATTCCACGGCAACAATGCAATCGTAAATCGGACATCTACGTGTGCTGCGTTGGTTGGAAGAATGAGGTGGCACCCAAGGGATATTACTTGGCCATAGTTGCGACTATGAGCGAATCTTGTTCAGGAAACTGGAAAGATGAAGTCAGAAGTGGGGTGGATATTCTAGGCCCAGCAATTGACACGTTTTATACCCTGGATAAGTTTTATGTCCCAACAGGATCCGGCCAGGACGATCAGGTGAGACGATTTTGATGTAAAGATAAAGATGTAAATTTAAGTTGGAAAAAGACATCCAGCAGACATAAAAACAAAATGCGCACCAAAAGCTCTAAAAATTGCATTATCTGTAAATTTAAAATTCTGTCAGGAAGTAGCCGATTCAGTCCTTTCTTGACTCCGTCATCTGATGAGGGCAAACGTGGTCTGAGACGATCGTTGCAATAGTTGGTAAAATATCATCCAATAGGTGTCCGGGTGTTTTGACCATTGTTTGGAGAAAAGACAGATCTAAACGACGCGTCAATTGGTAAATAGACTTGTAACCATGTAGTAGTCAAAATCTGACCGCATTCTTTTGAATGCTTTCTAATTTTGCCAGATTAGTATAACTAACGCCTCCCCAAACAACTGAGCGGTACATAAAATGAGGAATAATAGTGACCAATAAAGCTTTTTGATATGCTCCAACCCATATCCCGCATGCTTCAACTTCAGCAATAGAAAAGGGACGTGACCTTCTGAACAGTTGGCACATGTGAATCAAATCTCAAATTAGCGCCGATTTTGTATGTTTGTTTTTGCTGGAGAAGGTACTTTTCCCCAACATTTGGTTTTGAGTGGCTGATTCAGCGCGCAGCCTGTTCATTGTTCCGACCTCATGTGACGGAAAGAACTCCGTTAACCTACTCTTTTGGTATGTCGACGTTCCCTTACATTGGAAAAGATTGGACAGAACCGTCAGGGCATTTTGCGTCTAAGTAAAAATCATGCAGAACTTTAAATGACAAGACAAATTTATTTTCTTGCTGCCATAAGTCCTGGTTCTTTCTTTACTCACGAAAAGATTGAATAAATGTCGTCGTTTGCCGTTAATTTCTACGTAAAAAACATGGCCGGTTTAGTAGGAGCAAGATTTTTTACAAATAAATATCTGTACGAACTTTTATCTGTACTATCTTTTCGAACTTTAAATTTTATGATATTGTAGGAAGTTTGTGCGAACTCACATTGCCTATTCTCTTTGTTTTTCAAATAGTGTTAAGAGTAATACAGATAATAAAAGTAATCAGCAATGCAAATAATCGAGTCAGCACTGCTCAAAAAACATGTTGATAAAATAGGCTAGCTGCTCTACCGCTGCGAACCATGAACATCAACATGTAATGCAATGCTTCAAATTCCAACAGTTTGTTCGCTCTGCAAAAGAGTAAAGCAATGCAACTCGATGTCTCCAGTGCTCTCAAAAGCACATCGTTAAAAACTGCTCTGTCCAAAAAGTAAACGGCAAATGCTCAAATTTTGGTGGCGCTGATGCCGCTCTTTATCGCGGCGTTCCTGTCTATCAAAGCAAGTTAGCTGAGTCTTGGAAGAAACTAATTGAATTTAAATTTTCAGCCGTCACAAGTCAATTCAAACCGCAGAAAAACCACGAAATGACCCCTTCCACTGAAGAAGTTGCTACTCTCTTAGCAGAGGTCTTGAGCAAAATACGCACAGTTTTCAAAACCATGTCATAGTATTGTAATTAAATTTGTCCCCAACAGCGCCTCGCCCATCTTCAATAAAAAATTGATGAACAAAGATTACACTAAAGCATCAGAAGCGCAAACACAGTGCCGACAAATTATACATCAAACATCCAGAACTTCAGTTAAAATAAACTTAGAATAATGCAATGGAACTGCCGCGGACTAATTAACAAAACAAACGGATTGGTTTTATTTTTAACAGAAATTTATTCAGTGTGTGAACAAAACGAAAAATTGGCAAAAGAAGTGTATCCCCATTAACTACGTGGTGGCAACTGAAACCTGTTCTAATGGTCATCACGGATCCCTTTTTTATTAAAGATCAACGTTATTTTTAATGGAAATAGAGGAGAAAAGACCAAGATTCTCGTACCAGCAAACTTTTCGCCTCATCACTAACCAGGAAAGAAGGAGATCAATCAATTCAGTGGCAATACTGTCGATTTAGTTCGCTAATCATTCTAAGATTTTTTGTCAAGAAAAGTTTCATACATTTTTGAGACACGAAAATTGATAAAATTGAAAATAAGAAAGCAAAGAAGAAAGAAGAAAACTGCACCCAAAGACGAATACGAATCTCCAAAAAGAATCAAAACGACCCATAAGACTAATTGTGTCGAAAAGAATAGCCAAAAAGTTGAAACTTTAGGTGACAAAGGCCAGAAAATATTCGGGAAAGCGATTAAAGACCTAACCAATGAGCAGTCAAAACAAATTTACGCGGGCTACCCAAGTTTAGTTTACAAAAGGCACTACAGTCGCATACCATGAAAAAAGAAAATGTTTTAACGAATGGTAAACGAAGCAATCTAAAATCACAACAGATTGGGAACTGGTAGCTCAACACTGCAATAGAAATAAAAATGAAACCCAGTTAACAGTTGTGAAAGCGAGCCAACCGGTGTTGTGGTCACAATAACTGATTTTGAACTTCTGAGGTGTTCGAGAAAGATCTGCACCGGACCTTTCAGAATCTGCTTATGAATTCTTAAAGAGCTACCAAATTGTGTTTAGTGCTATAATATGTGTTCTATTTTCCAGCTCAACTGTTTAAAAAGGCTGCCAAACATTTTGAAGATCGAACAAATGCAGAAAATTTACATACCCATTGATTTGAGCATCTGTCTTTGAGCAAAAATGTATAAAACTGCAGTGAAAAATATAGTCATAAAACATTGTGAATCCAATTACATACTTTCGCGTAACTCAAACAATAACAGGAAAGTGATCGCTGAACAACAGACATTCTTTTAAAACTCAATCAACTTGTAAGTGAAGCTTTTCAGTGGCTTAAAATGGCTGGGCTGGCGTGATTAGGCGTTGAAAAGGCTTTTGATCGTGCCTGGCTTCTTGAATTGATTCTTAAACTAAGATCACCGGGGCTAAAATTTTTCCTGATCCATTAGATAACTTGTATCCTATCACAAATAAACTTATACGTGAATATGAACTCTGATGACTCCAATTTTTTTCTATTTTGGTCGGTAGCCCAAATTGAAAAACCAAATCTCACAGTTGCCTGATGATTTTGCCTTATATTACAGATGCGTTCCACCAAATAATTCAAGAAATCCTCCAATGATCGCTAAAAAACTTCCTGGATTTATGCGATTCATTCCAGATCATAAACCGAGTAAAATTCAATACATGATCTTCAAAAATCCCTCACAGAAAGACTCGGCGCTCAATCTGAACATCAAAGATTTGCCCGTTGGTATGACCGTATTGCTAAAATTTCTCGGTATTACTCTCGGACCTCACCTTAAGTGGAAATACCTTGTGCGACTAAATGATAAGAGAGCTGTGGAGACTGAGCAACCTAAACATAATCGAGTCTACTTCCAGTCTCCAAATCCTGGATTCGCTCTATGCTCATTTATGCAAATGCTTGCTGCCTGGACCAATCCCGTGCGCTCATCTGGTTTCAAAACGTCCAGAATCGAGCTCTAAGATTTTGCTTCTGGAGATTATATCAGAGAAATGCAGATTTTATTAACCAGGCAATCGAACACGGTTTGCGGTCTATTGTAGAATTTTCAAACAAAAAACGACTGTCAACTCAACTCATGCAAAAGTAATCTTGATCATATCATATAATGCCAAAATTTCTCATGCACCATAGACTAATGGCACAATAACTGATCAAAGAGCTCGAATTTTGAGATATCAGGATAAATTCCTTTTGAATTCCTAACTACAATAATCATACACTTGCAGAATTGGGTTCGAAGGCAGCAAGCATAAAAGAGGGAAATATACCACAACTACAAAATGAATGGCAAGACAAAACAGCAAATCGGAGTTTTGGCTCTCACGCTAACGACTCAGGACATACAGCGCAATGGCGGAATTGAGAAACCACGAGCGAATCGGCGAAGTTGATACGAATTTTGTTTAGTTTCCAAGTTCGACCAAAATTTTTCTCCTTTCTATGCAATTTCTTCCTATCAATAGTTCGGTCAAGCTAACGACACAAAATTGAGCTAATTAGTTCTGTTGGTTTACAGAACACACAACAATTTTTTAACTTAGTAGTATGACGTGCAATCCTGATTTCGGCCTTACCTATCTATCTACTTTGTCACGTATACAATTATTGCATATCAAGTTCTTGTATGTTCTATCTGATCAATCAAACTAAAGAAAATATGGCAGGCCACTTGGCTATTGAATTCGGGGCCTAATGCAACTCCTCAATCCACCTACGTTAACATAAGTCAAGTTTTGTTTTTCGGTTTGGCCAGCCGCTATTCGAGGCCGGACGGATTAAGTGATTTTAATATAGTGCTAGCATAGTGAAGGTCAGCATACTCTTTCTTTGCCGCCCTCTTCTTTATCCCGTTTCTTCCCTTTTACTACACTACACCGATTAATAAAGAACATCGAATTAATAAAGAACATAGAAAATCCCATTAGATCACGAATACGTCTAATTATGTGCTACGCGCTGTTTGGATCCGTTCTTCTATGGTTTAGGTCAGCGTAGCACTTTTATCCCGTTTTACCGGTTTACTCAATAAGAAGAATTTCAGCTAGCTTTGCTTACAAATAATTTTTTCCCTATTTTTTCGCGTAATTACATACTTTCGCGTAACTCAAACAATAACAGGAAAGTGATCGCTGAACAACAGACATTCTTTTAAAACTCAATCAACTTGTAAGTGAAGCTTTTCAGTGGTTTAAAATGGCTGGGCTGGCGTGATTAGGCGTTAAAAAGGCTTTTGATCGTGCCTGGCTTCTTGAATTGATTCTTAAACTAAGATCACCGGGGCTAAAATTATTCCTGATCAATTAGATAACTTGTATCCTATCACAAATAAACTTATACTTGAATATGAACTCTGATGACTCCAATTTTTGTCTATTTTGGTCGGTAGCCCAAATTGAAAAACCAAATCTCACAGTTGCCTGATGATTTTGCCTTATATTACAGATGCGTTCCACCAAATAATTCAAGAAATCCTCCAATGATCGCTAAAAAACTTCCTGGATTTATGCGATTCATTCCAGATCATAAACCGAGTAAAATTCAATACATGATCTTCAAAAATCCCTCAAAGAAAGACTCGGCGCTCAATCTGAACATCAAAGATTTGCCCGTTGGTATGACCGTATTGCTAAAATTTCTCGGTATTACTCTCGGACCTCACCTTAAGTGGAAATACCTTGTGCGACTAAATGATAAGAGAGAGCTGTGGAGACTGAGCAACCTAAACATAATCGAGTCTACTTCCAGTCTCCAAATCCTGGATTCGCTCTATGCTCATTTATGCAAATGCTTGCTGGCTGGACCAATCCCGTGCGCTCATCTGGTTTCAAAACGTCCAGAATCGAGCTCTAAGATTTTGCTTCTGGAGATTATATCAGAGAAATGCAGATTTTGTTAACCAGGCAATCGAACACGGTTTGCGGTCTATTGTAGAATTTTCAAACAAAAAACGACTGTCAACTCAACTCATGCAAAAGTAATCTTGATCATATCATATAATGCCAAAATTTCTCATGCACCATAGACTAATGGCACAATAACTG
The DNA here is from genome assembly GCF_964194025.1 of Convolutriloba macropyga. Classification (NCBI taxonomy): domain Eukaryota; kingdom Metazoa; phylum Xenacoelomorpha; order Acoela; family Convolutidae; genus Convolutriloba; species Convolutriloba macropyga. The sequence continues at coordinate 59,783,856 of NC_134475.1, read as the reverse complement.
ATCAAAGAGCTCGAATTTTGAGATATCAGGATAAATTCCTTTTGAATTCCAAACTACAATAATCATACACTTGCAGAATTGGGTTCGAAGGCAGCAAGCATAAAAGAGGGAAATATACCACAACTACAAAATGAATGGCAAGACAAAACAGCAAATCGGAGTTTTGGCTCTCACGCTAACGACTCAGGACATACAGCACAATGGCGGAATTGAGAAACCACGAGCGAATCGGCGAAGTTGATACGAATTTTGTTTAGTTTCCAAGTTCGACTAAAATTTTTCTCCTTTCTATGCAATTTCTTCCTATCAATAGTTCGGTCAAGCTAACGACACAAAATTGGGCTAATTAGTTCTGTTGGTTTACAGAACACACAACAATTTTATAACTTAGTAGTATGACGTGCAATCCTGATTTCGGCCTTACCTATCTATCTACTTTGTCACGTATACAATTATTGCATATCAAGTTCATGTATGTTCTATCTGATCAATCAAACTAAAGAAAATATGGCAGGCCACTTGGCTATTGAATTCGGGGCCTAATGCAACTCCTCAATCCACCTACGTTAACATAAGTCAAGTTTTGTTTTTCGGTTTGGCCAGCCGCTATTCGAGGCCGGACGGATTAAGTGATTTTAATATAGTGCTAGCATAGTGAAGGTCAGCATACTCTTTCTTTGCCGCCCTCTTCTTTATCCCGTTTCTTCCCTTTTACTACACTACACCGATTAATAAAGAACATCGAATTAATAAAGAACATAGAAAATCCCATTAGATCACGAATACGTTTAATTATGTGCTACGCGCTGTTTGGATCCGTTCTTCTATGGTTTAGGTCAGCGTAGCACTTTTATCCCGTTTTACCGGTTTACTCAATATGAAGAATTTCAGCTAGCTTTGCTTACAAATAATTTTTTCCCTATTTTTTCGGATGAAGTTTTATTACTACTTTTCTGTGGTTATAAAGACATCAACATATCTGATTTTGTTCTTTTTTCAAAATGATATTTTATCACCTGTTACTTCTCCATTTTTATGAGCCAAACTGATTACGGAAAGAGATATCCAATTGTAAACATATCGATAAATGCTTGACGCTGTTCGAATGATTCTTAGGGCAAATAGCTATTCTGTGATACTTTTACATGCGTCAGTTCGAATCTCACTGGAATATCATTTACTACGAGATGATTGCGAACTGAATGATTTCGGATGACCAGGAAAATGAAGTTCATTAACAGGACTCTTTGTTGCAGCGCAATTTTACGAATCAGTGACCATAGACAAGGAAGTTCGAGCCCCGCACACCAACTACTTTTCCGATCCCTTTACATATCTAACTTTTTTGTGCCGACCCACTTTAGTGGGGGAGGAATTGCATGCTCAAATGGGAGTTCTTTTCAGTCAATTTTGGCCGATCGATTTTATCATTGTAGAGAGTTGTTAGTGGTATCTTTAGAAAAGCCGTCCAGCGTAGATTTTGGAATTAAAAATATTTTTATTTGATTTTCGCTTTTTACAGGGAGTTATCGAGGTTTACAGTTTTATGAATAGGTGAAAATATTCCTTTGTTTTCCCATTTACGTATTTTTGACCAAACTTTCGCCAATTTTGCTAAATTATAGTAAATTTGTTAATGGTGGTGGTATTAGTTTTATTTTTAAAAATAAAAGAGGGTTGCTGAATTGTTCGATCCAAGTTCATTCTAGAATTTATGCTAAATTTCTCAAAATAGTTTCTTCAAAAATGTGACCAAATATGTTTTTTAGCCCATTTTCTATATTTTTGCTGAAAGTAGAAACCTTAAAATTGCGGTTTTGTTCTTTGAAATTTCAAAAGGAGAGCTATTTGTACTCCCATTGGCTTTTAGAGTCATCTGAAATTAGATTTTTGCTTGTTTTTCGATAATTATAATTTTATACAAAATGCCTTTTATTTTTGATATACTAATAAATTTTGTTTAGAAATTGATCTATTTTTCAACCATTTGAACAATTGAGTGTTTTCTTAGACGTGCAGCAATAAACGGCTGATCTTGATCTGATTATGAATCCTTGCGGTAAAAAAAATTATTTTTTAATGGGGCGTGGCCTTTTCAAAATATTTCCGGATTTATAGATTTTTATGTTAATTACTGACAAAAATATCAAATAAGTGCTCAATTATTGACAAATATTATTTTTCAAAATGAGGCCCAACAAATATATATTATGGTTTCAGAATTAAGCTCATGTTTCTTATGGCTCTGGCCAATTGTTTGCGTAAAATTTTTTTGCCTTATGTTTTGCTTTCTTTTGTGATACTTTTTGTTGTGCAATGACAGTCTCCCCAAGGAAAAATTCAATTGGTTTTTTAAGAGCTAAAATTGAACCTAGGCAGTGCTTTCAGTTGTTATCTAATGTCTCTTATGACTTTGAATATATTTGTGTTTTTTTCCTGTGAGACATAATATATTGTCTATAACGGTTCTATATTTAACTGATGGTTTTGATACTTCGAATTTTTTTTTCACTTTTGAGCATAATTACCGGTTTTAGTTTCATTGGGTTTCCTTGTCGAATGAAAGGAAGTACAACATTATTGGCATTTCATATTGGAAAAAGTACAGCGTTGAAGAAAAGCGTATCTGAATATATTAATTGTTTTTGTTGATTAGTTTTTGCTTTTGAGCTGAGACAGTTCTCTAGCAAAATTTAGTGAATTTTAAATTTTTTTGCCTTTGTTTGTCTATCTTTTTGTTATTTTAGGAAAACACTTGGTAATGATACGTCCCAATTGCTTCAACTGAACGTATAACCGATCCTATTTCATTTTGTAGATATTTGTTTTAATCACTTTCAAATTAATTTTAAAAAATTTAACTATTCTTTTTGCTCTCAATTTCGTAACCATATAACTCAATCGCGCTAATGAGAATTCTGAAATAGTTTTGACTCAACCATTTCGTTCTCTGTTAGTTATTTGTTTTGACTGATGGTTTCGATCATGTATTTTTATAAAAAAAAGTTTCGAAGATTTCTGTATGTTCAATTTTCAGTTTCCATGCTTTTTGTTTAAATCATAAGTCTGAAATGACTTTTGAAAACATGTGTTTTCAAAAACATTTGGATTTTTGAGCTTCGCCATTTTTAAATTTTTTTGGCCGAGTGCTGGCTTAGTCTCTGTAAAGACAGGGAACAACCCGTTCTCAGTGATGTATAGTGTGATATCTGTACTGGTTTTAATTGCAATCACTTGTTATCGGCTTTTTCTTTTACTGATGTTACGAGATTTCATAAAATTTTTGAGATTTTATTTATTTGTACACTTAAAAGGATTTTTGTTTTCATTTTAATTTTTTACTATAACGGTGGGTCCCATTGGCTTTGAATTTTTGAGCAATTGATCATGCTATTTTTACTATGTTTTAAGGAATTTTAGTGACATGTTTTTGTTTTTATCGGCTTCACTGCCATTTTCGCGTTAAGTTTAATTGAACTTTTTATTTTTGCCGGTATTTGTCCCTTTTGTAGTCGTATGACATGCACTGAAGAATGGCAGGTCTCAATTGCTTCCTATGGAGATAGAAATGAAAATTTTAGTGTTTTCAGTGAATATCTTATGTGAAAATTTACCTGTTTTCATAAATGGAAACGTATTTTGGAACTTTGCACCTTTTTGCTCTTTTTTATCGACCTGTTACCCAGTCGATTGAGGACAGGTCCCATATCTTTTCTGATGAAGTATAGGTTAATTTGTTTTGTTTAAGATTTATCTGATGCTAATTTGTCTTTGTTATTTTAGTGTAGATATCCAGTTTTGATCCTAATTAATGTCCATTATCTGATTTTTATGATTAATGGGTATTATAGCGCTCCTCATTTTTTGGCTATTATAGCGCTCCTCATTTTTTTACTTCCTCTAACAGATTTTTGTTTCGTCTTAACCTGACTTCTTGGAATTGACTTTTTCGATTACCTAACCTCACTCAAAAAAATGACTTCTGACCTCACTTATGGAACTTTAAATTTTATGAACATTTACTTGTTAAAGGTCAATAGTGTGCATCTAAGTAGTGCCAAACATGTATGCCCTAATTCTTGATTATTAGAGTCTTGAGTTTTTGATTTCGAATATTAATTTTGGGATCTTCTCACTTTGTGCCCCCAGTACGTTATGCGCCCCCCAGTTACAGAGCATGTGCCATTACATAGTAAGTCATTATGTAAAAATTATTGCACGTGCGTCTGAGGGGTGCAAATATTATGCGCCCACTAAGCTGAGGGGGCACAAACGGAAAAGATCCTAATTTTGAAGAGCCCTATTAGGGCTTTCTCCTTATAGAGCTTGTGTCTCATAAAAATGACAGTCCAAAGCTAATTCAAAAAGTCTAGTGGTCTATTAAAGGTCTGGTGGTCGATCTGTCTATCTAATCTCTTTAGTTGTTTCAATTCATGGAAGGCCTCAAGCGTCTATCGCGGCTTTTTTCCTTGCAATCTGCCGGCTATGTTTGTCTTTTTTTAGTAGTCCTATTAACAAAAAGTTTGATCAGCCCTCAAACGTGGCTTTCTTTTATTTCATCTTTGGTTTTTTGAACGATATGTATGTTTTTGAAAGGTTTCTATCACTTTATCATTGGGTAGCCAATTAAGTCAAGAATGTGGATGAGCGGGGTCGGGACATTATGTGCGTACGCACATTACCGAGCCTCCTTGTTATGGTTAGTATTTTAAGCTTCTTACATATAGAAGCTTACTTACCTGTCGAAAGAAACGAATGCATATGTATAGTTCACATAATCTACGAGGCTAGCCCGGACAACATAAACTGAAAATAAGAGAAATCACCTTCAGCCAGTAGAAGTCCTGCACGATACTTGTAACTTGAGTACAACCGATGCGAGGGGAAAATGATTTCGGACACAAGAAAACGGAGCCATGATTTTAGCACGAACTCCTTTCTTCAACTCAAACTCTTCTTAATATGTGGTTAACTTTTTTTTCTTTAGCTGAAGGTTTTACATAAATTGTTTTTATTTGCTCAATTGTTTTCTATTCAAGTGTTTTTAAGAATAATATATTTGCAGAAAAACGATTCTGGTTTATTTTTAAGAAATCTTTTTTGCAGTTATAATACTGTACTATACAAGAGCCTTGAAATGACGCCTTTTATTGTATGAACGTTTTGGGGAGTCATTATTGACGAACAAAAAAACCAGTCTGGCTTAGCTCCTCGACTCATTACACGAGGTAGGAACTATCAACCTGAATGTTGGCTATGGCCCACTGATTTGAGTAGAGACGTAAACAAACAATTTGAACCGCACAATTTCAAACCGCACAACTTGAGTGTATATATAACATGATACTAAAACTGCCCAAATTCAGCTTTATACCTTCAATTTGATTATTTCGACTTGATAATAAGAAGTTTGGACAGAAAGCTTGCTGATAATGAAAACGGAGCAGTTATTGTGAGTAATGTTTTTAGATCTTTGTGAGCAGCAGCTATGACCCGACAACCCACTTCGAGACAACCAGCCTGGACATTGTGAGGATCTACGAGGCCATGACTGGCGAGAAGATAGACTTCGACAACCTCCCTCACAAGGCACCATGCGATGACTACTAGAAGAAGAGTAATAGCCACGACAAGAGTAGAGACAATACTGAAGTGAGCACTCACTCACTTATCACACATTCATCACTACATACAATAACAGCGAGTGGTGCTGTGACTGTGTTGATTTTATTATAATCAATTTATACCACTGTATAGCGTGCCCCATAAAGTTGAAGGAATCATTGGACATATTTCAAAGTTCAATTTTTAAACATTTAGATAAAAGCGAACGAAGTGGACCTAACATTCAAACTTTCGATTGTTTTAACTTAATGGGACAGACTAAAAATTGAGCTGAACTCTTCTGAGCTCTGTAATTGAGCGAAAAATCTTTTGATAATAAGATTTTAGACCAACTGATTGGTTTAGAAAATATATTGCGATTTAATGCTTCTTTACCACGCTCCTAGACAAACTGTTTTGAAACAAACTTCAGTCAAGTTAGATTGGAATTTAAAAATATATAATTGCCTTGTTTTTGGCGGTGTTCAGCTTGATGTCTCGTAATGGACGTTTTTTTAAAAGAATATTTGAGTAGGAAATCTGATTGAAAATTGATACGAAGGTATTGATCCCGTTTTGCAACTTACTTTTATAAATTCACAATCCTGAGAACTTAATATATGAATAGTTTACTCGAAAATTGACCTCAATATTTAGTATATGATTGTGAATTTTCTCCCTCTTTGGAATCTAACTGACGATAATTTTCACTTCCATAGTTTCTGATAAAAAGCTTTCCATGTCAAAAATCTACGACAATTGCTCACAATTAATCATTGAAATAGATCTCTAAACAGGGCAAATTTTTAATATTTAAAACTGAAGAATTGACCTTTTGCCTGAATTGAGTCCGTAGTTGTAACTTTATTGCTATTTTATTCTTCCTAGATATGAAATTGATGAGCCGCGCTTAGCAATTTAAATCTATTACTATTATAGAGGCAGTTTCAGTTATTACAAGTGATGTGTGCTGTTAAGAGCTGCATTTAATACCAATGACAATGATGTTGCTGTTGAATTAATTAATAATTATTTAATTTTGAAGCTATCTGTAATTGTGCTTATTCAATCCAAGGTGAACTTTTGCTGAATTGGGATTAAATTTTTATGGAATGCAAAGTAATCGATATATTCTTTTCTTCAGGTCTTTTTTGCAATATTTCAGACCCAGAACTGATTAATTCTGACATTTAGCTTAAGTTTGACCGCTCTCATCAACAAAACTTTGCTAATTGGGAATGGAGGCAAACTTTTGAAGCAGAGCAAAAATAAATCCACTGTTTGTATCTTTTTATCGAAAGGGCCGGCGGCACCCATGTGTACTGAAAGAATGCTAATTTTATGGAAATCGAGCGAAGAAAGTAAACAGTCACCAAAAATAGCTGGAGAATTTTTTCCAATCATTTTGTCAACAAATAGTAAAAACTTAAAGTTTTTATCCGGCACCATAATTTTGCATACTTGGTGGAAGAAATAAGATCAATGACTGAACCTTATAAATTTTTCTGTAAAGTGATTCAATTGCTTCATCTTTTGCTTTAATAACTTCCAACATCGATCTCGTGCTACAATTAATTGATTGCTTTTGAACAAAGTTTGAACCTATTATTTCCGCGTGTCTTTTTTAATAGCCGCACAGCGATAGCTGGGGGTTTTTTACAATTCAAAGAATTTGAATTGTCTTTTAAGATCTCTTCACACATTTACGTGATTTTTGAAGTCAAATTGGAGTAGTGATTTCGGTCACACCAAAACAGGAAGTAGAGCGAAAAAGCAAGTGGTTTTGTGGCCTGAAATTAATTCGCTCTAATTTTAAAGTAGAGTGAGACAACGGTGTTTGAACAAAGATTCGCATTCTCGCTAGTGGTTTTTTGTTCACATGCGGCAATTTCACTTTAATTTTTACTGTTTTTTCGATTATTTGGATTGGATTTTATTCTAAATGGTTTTCCCAACCCATTCATAGTCTCTTCTAGTTCTAGTATTCTGTTTAGTCAATGAAAATTCTTCGAGTTGTACGTCAGGACTCATCCTGTTATGTTCTTTTTTTATTTCGTGATTTTTTTTCGACCATATGTCACAACCACTTCAAATCTGCTTTTTGTTCATGCAACTTTAATTGAAGTGCGTGTGTGACGTCATTTTACGCTCTTAGTGGTGCGAGTTTTTTTTGTTCATTCGCGTGATTAAATTTTCGGTCACTTGACTTACCTCACTCTCTAAAATGACTTCCTCACTTTGAAATTGACTTTTATTTACTTTAGTTCGAAGAGTTAAGGTCAAATGGGTGTGTGTCACTCTAAATGAAGGTTATTTGAGAGCAGCCAATAGAGGTAGCAAAAATTTATACAGATTTTTAATGAAAATATAACATATCAGCCTTAAATGAGAAGCCGAATTTTTTTGGTCTGTCTTTTTTACTGTTTTTTTTGAGACTGCAGATCTACGAAACTAATGCGGCTATTTTCTGGCAACCTGCCAGCTATGTTATTCAAAATGGTTTCTTGCCCGTGTTGAGTTGTTGAGTGACTTTTACGTCGTTGACTTTTTGTTTTAACGTTATCTCAAGCATTTTCTTAGTGACAATTTTAAGCCGCTGAAATCAAGCGGCAGCAGTTGGCTACTAAAAATCAGATGACAACTGCGTCTAATTTGTTTTTTTTTTGCTTTAAATCTTAATAGTGGTCTTTTATATCCTCATAAAGTTGTTTGAAGCCTCTTAGATAATTTATAGCACGTACAAATCACTACAGTTTTTAATAGTTTACAGAATCAAGCCCCTGTCAGTAGTTCGAAGGTAATTTGTCCGACGTTATTGCGTTTTACTTTCAATATGTTTATTAATTGCTTTCTAAATTTGAAGCATTTATTGTTGTCGGGCGTGTCTTTTTACGAAACATTTTTACTTGACTTTTACAGTTTCAAGCCTAAAAATTAACAACTTTGAACTATATGATCAAAAATTTTCCAAAAAATCTTTTTCAAAATTTTGTTTTAAAAACATTTATGTCTTCTGTGTGTTTTCTGCTGGTTAAAATTTATTGTTCAATTTTTTTTCTCTGCATCAGAATGTTTTTTTGGAAAATTGAAGAACTCAGCGAATTTAGAGCTCTCAAAATAGCAAAAATCAACATGAAAATGTATATTTAAAAGCAGAGAAATGTGCTCTTCTTAATTCTAGTTTTTTTGGGGAAAATTCCTAATTCATTAGAACTAATCATTTAAGTATTTTCAACACATTGTTGACGTAAAAAACCCGTGCCATGAAAGGAACATCAAATCAACCCAAATCAATATTGAAAAAAGGAAATCATTGCTTCTGTTTTTTTGTATTCTTTATAATGTCAGAGCAGATAGTTTGATCTAATTTCCTCTAGTATAAAGAAATACAGATGAATTTGAGAGTGAAAGAATTAATCGATTGCCATGTTAAAAAATTTAATACATAATTTGTTTGAAAATGAGAATTATTTTTCACTTGTTTTGAATTTTCGTTTTGAACTGGGTTTTTCCAGTCTTTGTTCGTTTCTGTGAATAGAAAATCGAAATGTTTTTTGATCGAAAAACTTCTCTTGTTCAAGTTTTTTGCAAGTAAGAAGAAATTGTCTTTTCTTTATCGGTTCACATAAAAATTGTTAAATTTTCCTATTTCAAAAAAACTTACTTGATAAAGTGATAGGGCGGAAACGTAAATTTTACTGAGAACGAATGTTCCTCAACGTTAAAGAAGAGGCTTTGAGAACAGTTTGAAACATTCCTTTTCATGTCAGTCACAAGTAAGAGGCAGAGTGCAAAAATTGTCAGAAACATTAAAGAGTTAGAAAAGTTCATTAAGTTAGAAAAATTTCAGTTTACAATATCAAAATCAAAATTGTTTTTATGAAATCTAGCTGTTAGCAATCTGCAAAATTTAAAAAATCGAGCAGACCGATTATGCTCATTGAACATCAAAAAGAAAAAAAATTTGAAGAAAAACTTTTAAAAGTTTGTTTCAGATTTTAGTGTCATTTTTGCGATTACGATATAATTCCCCCAAGAATTTCTCTCACCTAGTTTTCCAAAAAAAAAGCAATCGAGACAAAATGAACGTTGACGAACGTCGAGTAACGATGAGAACTGTAGCTTTGAAACTTGATGATAACACGCCTACAGAATTTGAAAAATTGATTCACATGCTCATGACTCACGAAACATAAAATTGACTAGATAATTCGGAAACTTCAAAAAGTTCATTTCAGATGTGTCAGTTTTACGATTAACGATGGAATTGTTTCAAGAAGTCCACACGCGGTTTCCCAGAAGAAGCAATCAGGACAGAAATGAACTGTGAGCAACCTTGTGAAAAGATCAGATGCCAAAAAGAAACTTTGAAAGTTTTTTCGGTGGCGGGGTTTGTATTTGTGCGTGCGCGCGATTGTATGGGTGCATATGTGTCTCTGTTTTTAATAGCCGCACAGCGATAGCTGGGGCTATTATTGGCCTTCTCATGATTTTTTTTTTATTTCCTCGCGATTTCTGTTACGACCATATGACGTCACAATCACTTCAAATCTGTTTTTTCATTCGTTCATGCAATTTCAACGGAAGTGCGTGTGTGATGTCATTTTTCGCTCTTAGTGGAGCGAGTTTTTTTGTTCATTCGCGTGATTAAATTTTTGGTCACACTTGACTTACCTCACTCTCAAAAATGACTTCCTCACTTTGAAGTTGACTTTTATTTACTTTAATTTAAAGAGATAAAGTCAAATGGGTGCGTGTCATTCTAAATGAAGGTTATTTGAGAGCAGGCAGCAAAAACTTATACAGATTTTTAATGAAAATATAACATATCGGCCTTCAATGAAAAGACGAATTTTTTTGGTCTGTCTTTTTCACTGTTTTTTTTGAGACTGCAGATCTACGAAACTAATGCGGCTATTTTCTGGCAATCTGCCAGCTAGGTTTGTATTAATTGTAGTTTGTGTTTGTCTGTGTAAGAGAGAGAGAGAGAGAGAAGAGAGAGAGAGAGAGAGAGAGAGAGAGAGAGAGAGAGCGGAAGAGAGAGGGAGAGAGAGAGAGAGAGAGAGAGAGAGAGAGAGAGAGAGAGAGAGGAGAGTGAGTTATTCTTGGAGTTAGTTCATTCAAATGTTAGACACAAAGAGGCAGAGTGCCAAAACTGTCAGAGATCCTGACAAAATTAGAAAAATTTATTTAAAATTGCTTTAAAAAAGTCCAAAACAAAAAGTGTGTGTTTTTAAGTCTCGTTGATGACACATCTGCGAGATTTTGAATAACTTAATTGTCCCATGATGTTAATGAAATTCGAAATTGAAAAGAAATAACTTCTAAAAATTTTACTTCAAAATTTACCTTAAAAAATCCACATCTAGATTTTTTTACGAAAGAAACATAGATGTCCTAAATGAACAATGACGAAACCTTGTGTTTTGACCAAAAAGAATTTAAATAGAAAATTTTTTCTGGTATTGGGCTTTGTTTTTGTGTGTTTGTTTGTGTGATGTGTGTTTTTATGGTTGTTCATGTGCATGTGTGAGTGAGTGTTTCAAATTTTACTATGCTTATTTTTCTAGAAATTGTCGAAGATTTGGATTTATTCTGTACCCCGCACCCCCCACCCCCCTTTCTCTCCCCTCTGGTTTACTCGGCATATAAATTTTTGCCCATTTTTTAGAAAACTTATAACAACACATTGTTAGTTAGAAAATCAACCCTTTTGAGCAGTTGAAACTTCATGTTTTAGCAAAGAAGTGAAATCTCAAAGGCTTATTAGAGATATTTTGGCAGCAGAAAGCTGGCTTTCTGCTAAATACGCTATAAGCAGGTCAAAAAATTTTTAACGAAAATTTAAATGCGTGCAATGAACTTAGCAAGCATGCGCTCTATTGTCTGCGTTTTGCAATTATGGGCGCCTTTCCATTTTTGCCCCCACCTTAGTAGGAGCATTTTATTTGCACCCCCAAGGGATCATGCATAATTTTTATAGAATGATTTAGTAAATGGTGTTTGTAAAGCGTACTGGGGATTCACAAACGGAAAAGATCCCGTACATTTTACATACAATAAGACAACAATTGCTGTAGAATATGGCATAAATAGCCCTATTGACGCCAAAATGGCCTGCAAGAAAATTTAAACCACGATAACTCATCAATAAAGACTAATTTCAACAAATGTGACAATAATTTGAGCGGAACAATGTGATTTACATAATGAAGGACGTCGTTTAAATTTTCCTTGCTAATATGGCCGCTTATCAGTGCTCAACATTTTAAGTCAATTGCGTCAAAAATCGTTTATTTGCGGATCAGACACGTCTCGCTAGGCTTAATTTTTTTTGATGTCATCTATCAATTGAACTGTCGGCCAATATCATTGTTTTGTAGGTTATAGATCGAACCACAGTGACTCTGGAGTTTTAGTCTAGCAAGATTTGAGTAATTGCTGACATCGGCTTTTATCAGATAATGCATTACCTAACTGTAAAGTCACTGTGAGGTCTTACAAATTAATTTTAGGCAGGTCTTAAAGGATAATATTAAATTATCAGATCCTACAAAGACAAACAAATTTGCGTTAAAAGATATTACACGATAGAAATTCGCATTAAATGTTTTGTGTTGAGATCTGATCAGTGGGAAAAGTTATTTTCACCCTGTTGTGGCGATAACTCAGACCTTTTATTGGAAAAGCTGATTTATTCGAAGCTTGGTGAAGCTATGTATAAATTGAAGCTACTATTTACAGCACCTACCGCTACAGCACAAGTGACTTTTTTCATTTTTCAATCGCCAAATCATCTTCACAAATACAACTTCTGAAGTTACGCATGCTATAGATTCTCTGAGATGAGTTTCACTGGTGTTACGCATCAAAGTATCTCACGATTTTGGCTGACCACATTAGTAATATTGTACTAGGTAACTTGTAAGGCCACAGGCCACTTGATTTTTCTATATTTAATTTTTAGGCAAAAACGGGATGTCTTTCTATGTAAGTTATATGCAAAATATTTTCGTTTGTGTGTACAATCTTCTCTTTTAATATCTGAATATATATTTTTTGTCAAGAATAGTAATTTACCTGATAAGTTTGATAGTAATTGTGGGGAAAACTGATTTATTCTCTACATCCTAAAACTTATGATAAAACACGATGTTAGATCCAATGTAAAATTTCCGAAATCATTGGAGAATGACATTGGTTCCACACAAACTGAAAAAGTGTTCTCTTTTATTGCTGAAAACTAAATTCGAAAATTTTAAAATCTTAGCTCTGCCTTTTCTCTTGCTAATTGACAGGTATGTTTAAGATACCGTCCGCTTCAAATTCATGCCTGGAAAGCATGCTTATGAAACGCTTAAATTTTGTGAACAACTAGCGGAAATAAATTTTGTAGAATGATGTTTTCAAAATCTTCATTCAAACAATTTCAGTTTGAGTTGGTAATTGGTATTTTAGCCCCAATTAAACGATAGTGGTTGGGTATGAAATTCAATGAAACGTTATTTTATGGAAATGTTATCCTATTCCTGTTTTCTGACAACTGATACAGCACTTTCCCCCAGATGAGTAATACTTGAATGTCATAGGGGCGCATTCTTTAATTTTTTTAAGATCATTTTAACAGATAAGTTTTTGCAGCAGTCGTCCCAGGAGCATAAAGAAATGATATAAGTTTGAATAATGTCATAATAATGTTTCAAATTTATGTTCTGATACTCAGGTTTCTGGTCAAAACTGGGACTTCTTGGACAATAATATATTGAACTGCTTCATGAGCTAACCTGTAGTTAAAAGATTCTGATTGAGCTTCTGATTAAAGAAAAGGAAGTAGTTCACATTTCAGAAAATGAATCGACTTGATTGAGATTCTCAATCTGCTGTCACACTGTTTTGAACGTGTAAAGTAGGTGGGTACTACTACTTGTGAAGCAAATATGGAGCAATTGGAGAGATCGAGCATTGAGATTCCTTTGAAGGATACTGATGAGGTGAGTTCTTACCATGACGCCCTTATTTTAATTGCTGTATTTTAAGTAATGGTTAAAGGCTTACTTAAAGTTGACCATGTTATTTTCTGACCATCTATTTGTTTTTTTTGTGTTTAGTTTTTGCTGGCTTTGGTGATGTCAATGCCTAATTTTGTCTGCTTACAGTAGAAATTTTAAATTTAAGTCTTAATTTGAAATGCTATTTAAAATTTCGTAGTTAAAAATGGCGAAGCAGTGGGTTTCTGATTTTAGCTTCAATAACGTTTACTCTTGGATCTGAAATGCACGTTTTGATCAATGGTTTCTTTTTCATTCAATTAATTTATGAATTATTAGAATTGGGACTGTTTTTCACTTTTCATTTGCTTGCGTGATGTTTTAATAGGTTGCTCTAAATGGTTCGAGGCTTCGTTTTGCTTCCGGAATTCTTCCGGCTATATTTTTTTCAAGTTTTTTGTTATGACCATATGACGTCACGCTCTTTAAATCTACTCTGTTAGTTCATTCATGCCACTTCGACTGAATTGAGTGCGTGACGTCGGGTTTTCTCTCTTCGTGGTGCGAGTTTTTCATCGATTAGAATGATTGAGTGTTTGGTCACACGACTGACCTCTCTCAAAAAAAGATTTAATCGCTATCAAAGAGACTTGCTTGCTTTAATTGAGGGTTGATGTCAAATGAGTATATGTTACTCTTACTGAATAATATCTGAGTAGCTAATAGAAACAGCAATAAGTCATACCACTTCGTCATCAAGGTGTAGGATCTCAGCAATTAGTAAAAAAAACTGAAAAAGCTCTTTTTCGGTCTTTTCATCGTTTTGATGCTGCAGATCCACGAAGCTATCGCAGCTATTTTCTGACAATTTGCGAACTTTGTTATGTAATAAGGGCAATTTTAAGCAGCATTTCGGAGACTTAAATCATTCAAACTTTTTAAAAAACCTGACCTGATTTTTCATGCTAATGTTCATGCTGAACCATTTCTTCTTACTACTTTCAACAGATTCGGTAGAGTTTTTAAAATATACATAGTTTTACATGATGTTCTTTGATGAAGGTGTTGCTTTTATTTGAGGAACAAAAGCAAAAATAAAGATTTTATGTCACTATTGGGGATAAGGAAAAGCAGCATCAAGTTAACCATTAGAAGCTTACCCTGTGTAATTTTTTTCATTTTGCATTGTTTATTAGTAAATATGCATTGTGGGTGTATTTAGGTTATTGAGCTGAGTTTTGATCAGCTGCCCGAAAGTGAGGAGGTCATCAGCATTCTGAAGCAGGAGTTGGCAGCTTCACATATTTGGAACACACTCGCTGTTAGTCACTTCATCTCTCTACATCTCATTCTATCGATTAGTTACTTCACTTGCAGATCTGCAAAAACAACAAATATTGCATCCGAACGCTAAAAACTGGGCTTTTAAGCTGGTATAGCGTACTGCAAGACAAATGTAAGATCAAGATGTAACTCAACAACAATTTTAGAAATATTCAGATTGAATTCATTTCTGATGTTTTGCCATTTTTAACCTCTCTGGGAACTCAAAAAAGGTTGAAACAGTTCTAAACTGATGCTTTTGTTGCCCGTTGAGGCTACAGTTAGTCGCTGTGCTTGTTCTTCAGAAAAAATGTGAAAACTCAAAAGAGGATTTAACTTAAGTCACAAAGAAGACAGTAAACATTGATGTTTTTATGTCCTGCGTTTTCACTGAATTGATTGGTTTTCAACAAGATCAATTGAAACTCCGAATATTGTGGATGTAACTTCAACAATTTCAGGTTGAAACTTAAAATACAGGTCAGTGTTATACTCATACCTGAGCTTTAAAATAACCAAAAATTCCATCGACACCTAAATTTTTAATTTATTAATAGTCGCACAGCGATAGCTGGGGCTATTATTGGCCTTTTCTTGGGTTTTTACGACTCGAAGAGGAATATTGGTTTTCTTAAGGTTTTTTTTAACCGGAGGTACTATTCGTTCAGACGGCGTTATGACCTAAAAGCGAAAGAGTAAAATTGCCTTGTGAACTAACTTCTTCCGAGGGAGAGAAGTTTTTTGATCATGCGCTTCGATCATTGAATGACTTTTCGACTTTTAAAACTGTTTTTGTCAGAATGCCGCATATGAATAACCATTTTCGCCGTTTTTTCGTTCAATTGGCCCCGTTTTTTTGCTTATAATTTACTTTTTTTTGTAGAAACAATTTCAAATAGAAGCTGTATTAAAATGTGAACCTCTAAAGTTTATACCAAAATGTTTCTCAGAGTCTAATAATGCATTTTAAATTCTAAATCAGCACATATTTCCCAATTTTGTCATTCGTTTTTGGCTTTTTTTTAAATTATTTTCTTATTTTTGGATCTAAAAGCGGTTTTTTGTTTCAAAACTTTCAAAAATTAGAGCATGTGGCAATTTAATTTTGATATTTCATGCATTTAATACCTCTTGATAACGTGAGGTGTTTTTGTTTTTTAGAATTGTGCACTTGCGTGCACTATTTTGGCAGTTTTTTGTCAAATTTTTCACGGTTTTTTTGTTTTTTGGATTTAATTACAAGAAAGTCTTTTGTACACTGTCAGGGATCCTTATTATTTTTTACTAATTGAAAGATTTTATGGCGTTCAGTATTTGAAAATCTGCTAAAAAATTCTTTCCAAAATGCAGCTTTGAAATTTTTTTGACAATTATGCTTAAAACTTTATGCAAAATAAGGAAATGTAAATGTTCCTCTACGTCATTTTTTGCTTTTGATTTTTAACATTTAACACTAAACAAATAGTCTATTTTCATGTGTTTTTGTTTCTGTCCTTTTTTTCCGCATTCTAGCATGTATCAGTCTATCATTTTCTTGAGACTTATAGTTCTGATCAGTTGTGCTTTTATCAGTTATTAAAAAAATGGTTTTAACCTTTTTCTTAGATTGTTTCCAATTGATTTCATTTGACAGTGCAGCACTGATAATTTACTTGAAATGCCGTTTATACTTTCTCACTGAAAATTGCTCTCTACAATTAATATTGAGGTCTTAGTTTGATTTCAAACGATTTTTTCCTTTAAATTAAATTGTTTCTTTTGTGTTTTTGTTAACCAATTTGAAGGTTTTACTACTATTATGCTGATTTTGTCATTTTGCAATATTTGGCTCACTATATTGTTTGAGTATATTCGAAATTGAATCAAAGTCTCACGCATGTAGGCTCTATTTACTGTAAATGATGCAAGTTTCTTTTGCTACAAAGGTGTCTCCTTCTATGCAATTTTCCCAAAAAAGTTGGGAAATTGTACAATTTTTACTCAATTCTTTTTTGCTTGCGAAATGGAATGATTGTTAATTCATCAAGGCTTCGCTAATTCTTTATTGTTAGTTGACTGGTTTTCATTGCGTGAAACAATGTTTTGTGTTTGTATGTGTACTTGAACTAATGAATTGAATTTTACAAATTTTTCGTGCAAGTTTTTTCTGATAAAAATTTTTGTTCTTTGACTAAAGACTGTTATTTCACCTGCATTTATGCCTTCGGAATAGAGATGATAGCTATTGAAAAGCCAGTTTTTGGAGGATGTGACTTCGAGTCGTTTCCGGAATTCTTCCGGCAATAATTTTAATTTCGCAGAAAATGTTTTGGAGACTTATACTTATGATGTGAAGAGCGGTTCTTAGAGGTTTACCCACCCCCCCCCCCCCAACATCAGACCCCTGTCACTTCACGAATACCCACCCCTACACATCGTTCAGGCCGTAAGGGCCCCGTGCAGCCAAAAAGCCCCTTCACCGTTGCCCTACCCCCCCCCCCCCCCCACTGTTGACCCCATCACCCCCGGTGCACCCCCTCCCCCCGTTGCGCTCACCTTACGCCCCCTCAATTAAGCCAAAGCGAGCCTCACTAAAGCGTGGCTAGCTTCTGACGAAGCCAACCGGTCGTTTGAGAGCAATTCGCTTGACGTTAGTCAGTTGTGTTATTATAATGGTTTTTGGTACTTCTCTTAAATGAGAATGTGTGTGTGTGACACTCACGCGATGAAAGATGGTATCTGCCAAAGATTTGTCATTTTTGACTACTGACTTCACATTCATTTGTCAAGCAGAACCAAAATTCAAAACATATTTTAGGGTAAACAAAACGGAGCGATCTGTTGTGACCAAAAACCGAAAAGGCCAAGATAATTCAAGTAAGCGTAGTTAAGTGGCACTAAATAGATAAGGACCGGAGGCCTGGAAATTCTGATTTTTATTCATTCAAAAGTCAATTTTGAGCCTAGTTTTTACATTGGATTTTCAGATCCAGTATTACAGACAGGGGAAAGTGGATGACTTTGTGAAGATACTGGAGACAGCTAGAAATGATGCTTTCACGGAGTACCCTGGATCGGACAAAGATCAGATGGTCACGTATGACACATTGGCTGCATACTACGTCCAGAAGGTGAATTCATACAATTTGCAACCAAGCTTTAGTCAGCAATTAAAATTTTCTGGGAATTTCCACGGAAGCAAGCTCAATATTGATTTAACTAATATAGCTGCTAATGACGTAAAACCAATTACCAAAGAGTCTTGGAGCCATGATGTACGTCTATGCTAATTTGCAATTTTCTGTTTATTCGTAATAGTTGCAAAGACTTGAAAACGGTGAAACTGTTGATTCTTGAAACTTGAAAGGTTGCATTATTTACTCTCCAGCCCCTTACTCTCCAAAGTTGCTATTTTTTTCTCCTCAGCCCTCGAATCCTTTGATTATTTGCATAAAAACCACTTACTGCTAAGATGGCAAATGCAAAACGCTAAATAAGTGCAGTTGTTTGTGTAAAAAAAATCTCTCGTCTGCGCTCTTCCAATTGCATGGTTTTACAACGCGGAACTTAATTACTTTATTTTAGGAGAATGTAACTTTTTAATGAATATTATCACACGGTTGTTATCGCCACCGAGAAGCTATCAAACTCCGAGGCGAAGCCGAGGTGTTATGATAACTTCGAGGGCGATAACAACCGTGTGATAATTTTTTAAATCAACACCTGCTGCGATCATTTCAAAATTGAACAAAGTTTCATTGGTTTCTCATTTTTATTTTTGTGGACATTTACACTTTCAAAGGTAAGTGATATTTCTTTGGATCTGTTATTCGTTTTGCCCTCATGCACCCCCCCCCCTCCCTCCCCTCTCCCACACACATACACACACAAACACACGCACACCCAAACAAACACACAGAGACACACACGTACACATGCACCCAAGTACACACACACAGACGCACGCACACACACACACACTTACACACACACACACAAACACGGAGAAACGCGCACGTTCACGCACGTACACACGCACACACACACAAACACAGAGAGAGAGACACACACGCACGCTCACGTACGCACGCACCCACACACACACACACATACACACACACACAAACTCACACACACGCACACACATACACAAGCACGCACACACACACACCCAAACACACACACGCACACACACCTACACACCACAGATAACACACCACACACTCACCAGCAGACCACACACACCACACTCACACACCACACACACACACACACCACGCAAACACACCCATTTACACACTTACACGCACACACGCACGCATACACACACACACCACAGATAACACACTCACCAGCACACCACACACACCACACTCACACACCACACACACACCACACACACACACACACAACACACCGCACATACGCCACCCACGCCACACACACAACACGCACCACACACGTTTTTTTTAGACTACAAGTTTATCAAACTGTTTCCATCATTAGACTACGAGTTTCTCACACTCTTTTCTCGCCACTGTTTACTTAGTAACAGTGGCTAGAAAAGAGTGTGAGAAACTCGTAGTCTAATGCTGAAGTGTTTTTTCAGTTCGGGCATTAAAGTTTATTACACTGGCAGTTTATTTAACTGCTGTTATCGCAACAGGTGTTGATTAAATACGTAACTCTGAATACTGTTTAACTGTTAGCCGCAGTGATTGTCACTGGTTTTCAAAATTAAAAGCAGCGACGGAAAATAGAAAGTCGTGGCGAAATATTTGCAAAATAAGCTTTGAATATCTGAAATAACTATTTGCCAAGTAATAAGTGGTTACTGAGTTTCGTTGATTAAGTACTGGAAGGTAGCAGAATAGTGTTTTAATACACGTTTTGTAAAAGATGAAAGTTTTAATAATCAAAACACGTCAATTTCTACTATTCTGTAAACTCCGAGAAAATGTATTTGAGTTTTCATTTTTTTGTTCTTTTATTTTTGCAATGGTGTATGAAAAAAATGTTTCCAACGCAAATCACTTAGTAAAGTAAATCACTTAGTAAAGTGAATCACTTAGTAAAGTTGATCACTTAGTAAATTATGCCACATTAGCGGGTTGTTGACATCTTTCATTTCTTAGACAAATTTAATTAACAACACCAAACATTATTTACAAAAAAGAACAAAAAAGGCAAAGTTAAAAAATGCGTGTATAGTTTTTGAAAACAAATAGTTTCCAATAATGAGAAAGATTAGATATCAACGCCGATCGTTTAATAGGTATATGGTCATTCACACCTCCATATGAAGACATTGAAACCTGTCATTATCCAGAATTCGAAAAAGAAAAATTTAGATAAATATTGCGAGAAAACTGCGTCTTTTCTTAAAAATAAGTTATATTCAATGGCGCCTTCTTTGAACACTGATAATGTAATATGAATTGTTAGGTGATATCTGAATAATGAGACTAGTTGTCAAGAAGACAAAACAGAAAAGGGCAAAGTTTATAAATGTTTTTTTTCGAATGAAATCTTCAAATAGGTTCATTTGTTTCTCCAACGAAGGCCTTTGAGATCTGTCTTTAGTCAGAATCTCTCATTTATCTATATAAAGAAGGAGAAATACATACAAAGATCGAATATAAAATTAAATTTTTGCAATAATTTTGTTAGGAAGCCGCTAAAGCAATAAGCAATGCCTTTATAAGATTTGATATGTTCAATTTTGTTTTTCTTTAACAACAATAATGGTTTTTTCGACTTCCAAATAATGAGACTAGGTAACAAGTAGACAAAAAAGAACAGCAAAGTTAAAGAATACTTCTATATAATTTTAAAACATCTGATTTCAAAGTCATGAAAAACTTCAGCTTTTAGCTGAATTCAGTAAATAGGTTCCTCTTTTGATCCACAGGAAGAGGTTCTGATCTGCATTTATCCAGGATTTCAAAAAGAACGACAAAGGCAAAATTAAACAAATCCATTAATTTCTGCTAAAAGACAGCGTCGAAGCCGTTAAAACCCATAATTTATTCGCTGAAAAAATGATATGCCAATTGTGCCTTCTTTTTAAACGCTAATAATGCGATAGCTGACATATCAATATTTTGGCAACACAGAAAACTTCAAAAATGGGAATTTTTCCAAAAAAAATAAACCGTTCTATCAAAGCCGAAAAACCATTACTTAAAATGAAAAATTGCCTTTAATATTCAATTCTAATCCATTAGAAAGACGACGCGACCGGTCTTTGCTGGCATTACATGTTGACCAAATAGATATAAAAGTCGCAAAGCTCAATAATCAATTGTTTATATTGAAAATGTTATAAAGTTAAAACAACCATCAGCTTTCGACTAAAAAACCAGATAGGTTTCCTTGAATTTGGAAGCCGTTTGGATCTGGCATTAAGAAGCCTTGATTTGAATTGTTGTAATTAGCTTTTCTGTAATTAGTTTTAAAATTGCCCGAGTTGCAAAATTGTTTTAAAAAGACAGCGACTGATTACAATCCGTTTTTTGGACTAAAAAAAAAACAACGATTAGGCCAAAATAGCCTTTCTTTTTCTGTTCGCTATTAGGAAAACGTACTTTTGCCTATATGTATAATTTGACAAAAAGAGGTCAATATTTGACAAATAAATTATGCATGTTTGATAATTATCGAGTTAAGTTAGCAAAATATCAATCTCAAAGGAACCGCAAAGAAAACCAGCCCTCTCTGGAGTTTAAGAATGTGTCAGCAGTTTATAGTTGTGGTAATCCGGTAATTTTAAGAAAGTGGACTAAAAAAGCTTATTTCGTGCCATTTTTGATGAAAAAATGCTGCATTATAAATATTTAGCGAAATTTTTCAGCAAAAAGTTGAATCAAACAGTTCAACCACACTCTTCTATCTTGAGAGGTAAAACCAACAACTTTATCGTTGACCATTTCGACATTTGTTCAAATGTTTACAAAACTTTCAACCTCGATAACTCCGCGGAAAAAAGGAAATTCAAAAAATCTTATTACTTATATATTCGACGCTGGACGGAATTTCTAATGATGATACTCAGAACCCTCTACAACTAATAAATGGGTCGGGCAAAATTGACTGAGTGAAAAAAGAAAAACCCATTTGAGTATATAGTTCCTCCCTCGCTAAAGTGGGCGGGAACAATTATTAGACGAATGCTCTAATTTTGATAAATCGATGTTCTTCATAGGTCGACCTCTATATTTAAAAGATATTATAAGATTTTTAACATTAAAAGTCCGGTGGCCTGTCCAGCTTTTACTTACTTGAAAAAACTGTTTTTGTCTTGGAGAACCAAATATTTATAGCGTTATTTTACACCATTATTCGCAGACAAAAAAAATATCAAATGTTTGTTAATTTTGCTTCAAACCTAAAAATGTGTTAATATTTAGAATGAAAAACCGTATATGCTCAGATTTGTACATTATTATCATTTAGTAGACTTGAAATCATTCAATAGTTACTGGTTAACCAGCTTCTGTAGTTTGCGGAAGACTCTATTCGAGAGAAAATTTGTCGATATTCACTAGGAACCGGTATTCCTTTTTAAGCTCTGATAAATTTTTGAAAATTGACAGGTTGGACCAATGCTTTTGTTCAATTCCATACCTTCTTGTTCACTTTCGATGAGGCACTCTTTTCCTGATGAAAAAGCATTCAAAAATACTGCGAAATTCAAGAAAAAATGACAAGCTTTTCTGATTCGTGAATCACGGTCAAGATTTGGGCTCAAATTGAGGCCTCTAATTGACTCTATTTAGTAACTCATGAGACTTAAAATTCACATATGCTCGAAATAGGGTTGTACTAATTTGGTTGAGACCAATTCTTTTGTGATAACTAGAGGAAAAAAACGGATGACCATGATATATGCTTTTGAAATTGATTTAGGGCGTTTTTATTTGAGCATTTTCTGTAAAGCCAAGTTAATCATCTACTATTTTTTTTCGAGAAATATGAAAAACCAGACGGAGTTAGCTCTGCGAATTTTTAAAACCAAAATAAGTGCTTTTTTGACATCGTGTCATGAAAAAATAAGCTTGTCTTGTTATTTTCTATACCCATATCTGATCTCTTAAATCAATTTCGCCTTTAAATCACGGATAAGAACTAATATATTGGATGCCAATGCATTTAGTACATTGATTTGGAACTATGTCGAACTGATCGAATTAGAGAGACAATAATTCACTATTCCATTGGGGAAGTAATCAATTTCTGAGTTTAATTTTTTCCTGCTTAAATATTAGTTTTCCGCCGTGAAGAAAGTTGCTGTTTAAAATTTCGCTCAAGTCACTTAACTACAGAGCTCTCGAATTACAAGAAAACTAAATTTTAAAGACTTTTAGGATGATAATGTAGTTGTTCAATCGAAAAGATTGTTACAATATTATACATTCATTAGTCTCAGATGATAACATCCGGTTTGCTAAATCAGAAGGAATAGACAAATTGAGTGCAGTTCGCTTCAAACTCCATTATGGAAAAGAAGTTTTTAGACGCCAGCTGACAATGCACATTCGCATTGCAGTCATTCGCCCCTCCCTCTGCAAATGTATTCCTCTCTCGCTCTTTTCCATTTTAAAATTAGACAGACATATTTGTCCACTGCATGCTTTTATTTCGGTTTATTTAATTTAAATTTATTGTCAACAATGATAAGAGGTTATTAACATAATATGATATACTGGCCTCTTATTGTCTTATGAGTTGAAATCCCATATTTTCTTGATATGTGAGTGTAATAAATCCTCTATTTTGATGTATTTCATGAATATATGTTCTAATATAAACGTATCATAAATTAACTTAACCATTACGGGGGCGATTCTTTTCCACGATATGAAGAAATCAATACGGCTGTCGACACTTTTAATATGTGCATTTTCAATCAATATCTGTTTATGTCACATCTAGAAGTTGTATCCCATCTATATTTCATCACACACCTACATTGCTTGAGAATTGATTCTTGAATGGAAAACTATGACCAAAATTCTTTGATCTGAAACTTCAGATAGACAAATATACTTTCAACTAGTTGAAAAAAATGAACGCCTTTCTTCGTAGTGATTCAAGAACTTTTAGCGTCTAAGATGTTACAAATTTGTCGCAAAAATGTTGCAAATTTGGTGTTGCATGAGCGCTTATCGGATGATGCGCCGCCTAAGAAGACTTTGAGGCATCTTATCAGATCTCACACGATAAAAGATAAAAATTTCCAGAATCAGTGAGGTTGAATTCGTGTTATTGATTTAAATGATATGGTTAATAAAAAATAGGAGTAATAATTCCTAACTGCATTTACTATATCCTAATATTTAATAAAAAAATATCATTTCAGGCACGAAAAGAGAAAGATAAAGAAGAGAAGAAAAGGCTCTACAAACAGGCAACCTATTTGTATACCGTGGCTGACAAAATCATCATGTACGATTTGGTAAGTAATTTCCAAACAATTACTAGGCTATTAATTTCCAAATAAATAATATTCCTTCGAGCCGGCATTAGTTTGTTAAACAAAGACACCGCGAAATTATTTTATGGCGAAATTACTTTTTTCAGACAGAAATGCATCTTCTGTCGTAGAACTAGTGTATCATAATTCCTCAAAGACTTTCGACTAAATATTTCACATTTTTGTGATTTTACTCAGCTCATTCAGATGTCTTTTGAGGGCATTTTTACGGTTTTTATCACGAAGAACTTCATTTGTCTTTAACAGTTTGATTTGTCGAAACTGCCGTGGAGACTTTTTCACAGTGTAAATAACAGCTTAATGATCCGTCCTACAGTGAAGGCCTTAAATTTTTCTATTGTTTTCATTTCACAATTTGTACAAAACAGGAGTGACTGTTTTTATTCAAGATATCAAATCACTAAGGTAGAGTATAATTTGGAGCGAACCCAAAATCTTGCTTTTAATTCAAAATCTTCAAATTTTTGTATCTAGGAATTGTGTTTTCTTAGTAAATCTGTCGCTTGTCGTAACTTCATTTTTAAATGCGTCCTGTCTTTGGTGTTTAAGTCACGAAATGCAAACTGCTTAATTAAGAAATTTCTTTTTAAAAGAACCAGATATTCGAGTGAACATTGTAGCGCCATCCTATTTTGACAATGCAAAGAATATGGATTGTATTGTTTTTTTTGTATGATGTGTTTCAACATTTTCTCGATAACTTCTAGAGTTTGAAAGAAGGTGAACAGGTAAAGCCTATTGCGCATTGATTTGTACTAAAATCCCTATGCTGAGTTTATTAGTCTTTAATTTGGTAAGTATGCTGCAATTGCTCAGAATATTCGATTTCCGATGAAAATTAATTCAGAGTTTGTAAGCCCAAAGCAGTGCGGTTTTTCATGGTTCTGTCAATTTTTCTCAGTGTTTCGCAAATGGATATTCAATTGGCGTTGGTCACAATTCAAAGCGATATTTTTTAAGCACGAATCTGTTTTCGTGTTTTGGAGGTATATCTTTTTTTGTAATGCTACCTTCAACGCACTAAAAATTGTATCCAATTAATGATTTTTGTCATGCGTTTTAAATTGTTTACCATATTTGATATTTATGTGCCTATATAATTGCTCTCCAACTTGCAGGTGGTTTTTTTAAGTAGATTTTAGCAATTCAAATGGTTTCCAATGAGTTAATTTCATTAATTTTACCATTTTTACAGAAAAGTTCTCCAATTTTTCCAATGTTTGAAGCAGTTGCTACGAGCCTGCCGTTTTTGTTTATAAAAGTTTTTAATATCATTTTTTGGTGTTTGTTAATTGAAGGATCCTTTAAGTTTTTTTGTACCTGAAGCTGGGTTCCTGCGTAGATTGGAAGTACACAGTATTGCTTTTGAAGACACCGAGAGTTTTTAGAGAATTCGTAGAAGATTCTGATAGTATGTTAAATTCTGGTCGTTTTTCTTGTTGTTGTCCCTGCTTGTCTTTTATGTTGAGCAAGATGTTTGTTAGCTTGAAAGTTTTCTATTAGTGTGATTTTGATAGGAAGAATTGGTTTTCGATTCCAAAAGTATCTACTTTGTTTTTTTTTGTTTTGTTAAAATGTTTCTTCTGTTTGGCTCCTAATTGTCATTTGGTTTGCTAGTCAGCTCTGAGATTTTTTGGATTGCATATCAGGACTGTTCTCCTATCTTTTTACATTTCATTAATTAACTAACTTCGCCATTTTTGCATTATTCTGCGTGGAATCTTTTTAACCTCTCGAGGCTAGATCGTTGCCTAATCAGTAATGCCATAAAACTAATTTAGTAAGAGGTCAAAAACAAATTTAAAAAATATAAAATAGCGAGGTATTTCGAAGGCCATTACTTTAAGATTTTAAGTTTTTATTTTTGGTACTGCACCTTTAATCCTCCCAAAAGAAAGCTATTTTAATGAAAGCTCTTGTACAGAAATTGTTTTCGATAATCATGGTAAAAGAAAGACGTTTACTGGCTGCGATAGGCAAATAAAGTAAGAAATATGAGCATAGTAAACTTAAGGTTGAGGATATCCTGTAAAAGCTTTGAGGGAGTTTCATGTTTTAGAATCATCTATTGGGCAGAGCGAATTTTTGTCTGATTGAGGGTGACAAAACAGACCAAGCAGACGCTCAATTCAACTTCGTGCTGGGAGCTGACCCCCAAAATGTTCCCGCATCCCTTGGTAAGAAGAGAGAAAGAAGAATGGTTGTCATATGTCACTTAGCTTAAGTGATGTGAAGTTCTTTCACCCCCTCCTGAAACTCATGCTACATTTCAAAATGATTTGAAATGTGAAGTATTTGAATATTATGGTGAAATGATGGAATTGGTATGAAGTAGTGACCTTAGATTTGCAGGTCTGTATGGTGACTAGTGAGTGAAGCTACTAGCTAGTTATAGTGTGGTGTGGTGGATTGGACTATAGAACAAATATTGACTGTGATCTCTTCTGTTTCAGGCAAGGCTTGCATCATGTTCAATAAGAAGGATTACAAGGCAGCTCTCACATGCTACAAGAAAGTCCTCAAATCACATCCAAAATGCCCAGGTTCATGTCTATATTTTTCATTGCCGTGTTGCTTATTGCAAGACTTGGCATTCAAAAATTAGGAGGCTGGAAATGCTGGTGAAAGGATATACATAAAGGCTAACAGTTAACTTGGTTTTGTGGAAAAAGGAAGCTATATAATGTGTCACGTTAAGTCATCCTTCGGCTTTCTGGCAAAAGTACTGCTACCGTTTGATATTCTTTTTTTTCGTAAAAAGCTTTTCAGATTTGTCGACTTCGAGCTGATCGGAATTGAAAATGCTATCGAACAATATACAATGAGCCAAGCGATAAAAAGTAAATATATGTTGGTATATATTAAAAAGTTGACAATAGTTGACGATATCAAGTTTTTTAATCTTCGAAGCCCTCGGTCGCGGATATTATGAGGTGCTTGATGTCTTCTAAGAGTAGAATTTTTTTTCAGCCGAGGTGCGACTGGGAATTGGCCTGTGTTACCTCAAGCTCTCCAAGCCAGAGAAAGCGAAGCAGTCCTTCGAAAGGGCTCTCGATGTAAAACCCACCTGCGTAGGAGCGCTTGTAGGTTTGGCCATCATGGAATTGAACGAGAAGTCCCTTGAATCAACCCGCACAGGAGTCCAGCTGTTGTCTAAGGCGTATCAAATTGATTCTTCAAACCCTATGGTCCTGAATCACTTGGCAGACCATTTCTTCTTTAAGAAGGTGACTTCGTGCTATATTTGGCTGCTAGCTTATAAATAACAATGGATTTGAAGGTTAGGAATATTTTGAGCTACAGTACGTTGCTT
This sequence comes from Convolutriloba macropyga, assembly GCF_964194025.1. Lineage (NCBI taxonomy): Eukaryota > Metazoa > Xenacoelomorpha > Acoela > Convolutidae > Convolutriloba > Convolutriloba macropyga. The sequence continues at coordinate 59,756,153 of NC_134475.1, read as the reverse complement.
TAAACGAAGAGCGTTTTTGCACTTCTAACATTCGGCATTAAAGAATTTTTCATAGCCGCAATGCCGTAAGCTGAGCTAATTAATTTTGCAGTTATCTTGGTTTGCTCACAAGTAAAAAAAAAATAGGCGAATAGTACACTTACGAATTGATAAGATGTTTAATAGCCGCCGTCAGCCTCTCAACGGCTATTATTTCTTACAATTCAAAGAGTTTGAATTGTATTGGTCCGCTGTCTTTTTAAGATCTGTTCACCCATTTTCATGATTTTTGAAGTCAATTTGTCGTAGTGATTTTGGTCAGGCCGTATCAGGAAGTAGAGCGAAAAAGCGAGTGGTTTTGCGGTGTGAATTTTTTCGCTCTAATTTTAAACTAGAGTGAGAAAACGGTGTTTGAACAAAAATTTGCTTTCTGGCTAGTGTTTTTTTTTGTTCACATGCGGCAATTTCACATTGACTTTCTGTTTTTATCTGTTTTTTAGAAATGTTTTTCCCAATTCACTCATAGTCCGTTTTAGGTCTAGTTTTTTGTTTAGTCAATGATAATTCTTTGAATTGTACGTCAGGACTTGTCCTGCTATGTTTTTTTTAGTTCGCTTTACCTTTTGATCACGTTTTTCGTGTTACATAATTCACGATTTTCCCGTTTGACTTCTGAATTACTTCACTCAATGTTTCAACTGAATGGATTTTAAATTCTTTCATGCATTGAATCACGCAGCATAGTGAATACGGTCGAAGTCCAGAGAGCAAAACCAAAAGAGACGGAATAAACCGATAAGGACTGGTCATTGAGAATTAGGTTATCAAATTTCATGAGTGTTTGCTAGTTGATATCGGTATTAAGCTTATTAGCTTTCAGTTTGGAAGCTGATAATTATATAGTTTTAGAATCCAACTGAAACTGCACGCCGAATTAGAACACTTTTTGACACTGAAAAGAAATAGAAAAAATTTGGTCAATTTGTCTCTTTTTTAATCTTTTTTCGTTTCAATCCCGATATGCATGAAGCGCGCCAACGGCGGGTATTTTCCGGCAATCTGCCGGATATGTTTGGGAGGGCATTGTTAACCGCACGTGGAGCAAAGTCACGACTGCAAAAGTTTATATCTCATTGATGAACAATTTGAAGAACAGAGACAAGAGAGGGTGGTGTTCTGTTGAAATTGTATTTTCAAGAGAGCGAAAAAGTTTATTCGATCAAGTGGGACATTTCGAATCAGTTTTTTAGCCAATTTTTGATATCGGGATCGCTCTAGGTTGCAAGTTTTTTCAAGTTGTTTTTCAGTCGTTTTCATCATTTTGAGCAGTTAATCCAAATGTTATTGAGTGGCAAACTTTCTTCTTTCTGATGCTGTTGAATATCAGAATTATTAATTCATTTTTTTAGCATCATTAACAAAAATTTGAGAAAAAAATCAACTTGTTTTGACAAATTAAATTTGGTCTCTTTCAATTTGTTCACGTTTGGGTTTTTGCTTCAATTTGCTCATGTCAATATCGATGTTTGCAATATTTGTACAGATTTGGAAGCAATAAATCATTAAAACTTGCTAATCTCACCTCTGTACTCGGTAGCATGCAGGAAATTGTGGCATTTTTGCGGTTTGATAATGCGGTATTTTAAATTTTTCTGTCGTTTAAGAATTTCTTGTCGAGTGACGTATTCAAAGACCTCTTCAAACTCTTATTGCCTTATCTAATTCACCGATGAACTGAAAATTTTTAACTTAATGGTGCAACTTGTTGATTTCGGGTTTTAAAATTTTTCCATTTTATTTTTTTGGTGTCTTACTCCATTGTTTCCATTGTTTGTTTGCGTTGTTATTTTAATGAAGTCCAGAAGTACAGATACACAGCAGTCTATCACAGATAGTTCGCTCGTTTATCTTTTTTCTCTCTGGTAAACTTGTGACCTGAATTGTCAACGATAAACACCGTCCAGGTGATCCAACGCTGAGACAGCTTTTTAAAAGTAAACGTTTATCAGCACCAAAATATTCATTAAACAGTAAGATGAGGTAATTGAAAATTGACGTTTGTTTTTAGGCAGAACGCATGGAAATTAGTGATTCAGTTGTATCATTTCAAATTCACAGAAATAAAATAAATTATGTTTGTATGATTTATAAATAGCGAATTTTTATTGGTGTCGCAAGTGTGTTCATTAATTGCTCTTTTGTTTGTTAATTACTTTCGAACGAAGTTCGAAGCAATTATTGTACACGCGCTTTTCGATCAATTTTTCTGCGCGACCGATATTTTACTTAGAACGTTCAAGAAAATTCTTTTGCCCGCTTGAGTGATTTAAGTTGACTTTCCGTATTCAAAAATCTGATAGTTTGCATAAGATTATGAGTTTGAGTAGCCCTCTGAGAGATTCAGTGTACGGATCACTGAAGCTGCTGAGGAACGCTCTAGGAGGCAGATATTCATGGCTGAAAGGGAGATCTTAGACTGCCCTCTCCCCTCATACTCCCCCACCCCTTTTTACACGCTCTTTTATTCTTGCCATCTGAGGCTAACCACCCGTGCTTAAGCTAGGCACCAACAAAGCCAACCGCTCGCCTCTCGTTTGAGAGCAATTCATCCGACGGTAGTTATTGGATTAAGTTTTGTCTGTGAAAACTAAGCCAAATTCATATGAAGGAACGACAACCACGCTGTGCTCAAAAATTACCTACCCTCATCATTTGTCTTTTGACCAATAATCGAGTGAGATTGGTAAACCTATGTGATGTCTTTCAGGACTTCGATAAAGTGCAGCATTTGGCATTGCACGCTTTCCACAATACTGAGAACGAATTTCTCCAGGCAGAGAGTTGCTACCAACTAGCCAGGTGTTTTCATGTCCAGGGAGACTTGGATCAGGCATTCCAGTACTATTACCAGGCAACCCAATACGCTTCCCCTCTCTTCATTTTGCCCTATTATGGACTGGGTCAGATGTATATTTTCAAGTTAGTGTCCGTAGTTGGTTTCATCTAACAAAAATTGTCGTGAAAGAATTAAATTTGCTTCATTTGACTTTTTAATTGTTGTCATTGATGATCAGAATTTCAAATGCTTGAACATTTCATGACATCCGGGATTGAGTACAGCTATAGAAACGTCCCACATCATCGACTATGCCTTCTATGATTAAAGATTGGTTATACAGAATACACTGTCGACAAAAAAACAAAATGAGCATATTTTTTTTAAATTTGCATTCAAGAAGATCAGTCTTCAAAACTAACTAACCGTTGTTAAGGCTGTACTATTTAGTGAAATAGGAATAATGAGTTATAACGACTCATTGGAGATCGACTTATGAGATCTCTATAAATGAAGTTCAGGACTTCCTTAAGATCGCATACGTAAATATCAACGGGTTAATATTTAAGGAACGACAAGCAGAATGCGGCAGTGTGCTTTGAGAAGGTTCTCAAAAGTGAGCCGGGTAATTATGAAACTATGAAGATCCTTGGGTCTCTTTACGCTGCTTCGGAGGATGCAGCAAAGCGAGACAGAGCAAAACAGCTTCTGAAACAAGTCACAGATCAGCACCCTGATGACGTGGAGGCGTGGATAGAATATGCGCAGATATTAGAACAGTATGACTTGCAGGTAAAGTCTGATAATAGTAATGGTAATATGGCACCCGAGGGCGAGCGATACATTAAAAGGAATATATTGAATCCGCATGTGTATTGCCTTTTAATAGCCGCCCTCATCTTCTCAGCCGGCTATTATAGCGCTCCTATTTTTTTAAACTTCGTCGAACTTTTTTTCGCTTTACCCGTTTTGCCGCTTTTTCGACATTTTGTGAGATATCTTTTTAACTTCTCTAGGCTAGTTTCACTCTTCTGTCTTTCTGCTCAAAGTCCTTTTAAACAGCAGCTGCTCAGCAAAGCAATTCAAAATGAAGAGAGTCAGTATAAAAAAATAAAAGTCTGAAATAGAAACCCGATAAACCCATAAAGCCTATGTTTGGATGCCCGGTACTTGAACTTTGTTCTCATAAATTTTAGTTACTATCTATAATGCTTATTGGTTTTGATACTAGACCCTGTAGCGTCTCACTGAGAGACATGTTCAATTACGAAATGACATCCAAAATAAATCGCACTTAAAAATATTTTTATACAGAAATCTATTTTTGTTGATATTTTCTTTTCTTTCAATCCCAATAGAGTTATGGGAATCAACAGCAGCTATTTTCCGGCAATTTGCTGGGTATGTTTATACTTCAACAGAGACATAAATAAAGCTGGCGTGCCGAAAACGTCTTTTTAATGCCACAAAACATAACTCAAAGCCAAGAAATCTTTACGACGAGTTTACCGTTTATCTGAAAACAGTTTAAATTATTCCTGAGTTGATTTGCATTGAATAAACTGGGCTTTCTAAAAATTCAAATGCGGTTATCATCCTTTCATAACCAGTTCACGAAGAAAACGTGGAGGTGTTGGCCTTTACGTAAAAAAACTTTATTTTTCAATTTGAAAAGAAACTAACAACAAAAGTCTACATATTCTTAGTGTTGATGTACCAATGAAGACAAACAAATTATTGATATCCTGTGTATACATTCCTCCAAGCTCTACAATTTTTAAACTTTCGACATACTTGAACAGTATCTCGATGAACATCCTGTATCACCTGAAACTCTCCAAATTACAGGCGGTGACATTTAAGTTATTCAGCTTCAAAAATTAACCAAACAAAATAGGCTGATATATTTGATGAACGGGAGCAATCTTGACATTTCAAAAATTTTATTTGCAACTAGGGAAATAGCTTCCATAAACAAGTGCCTACACGTCTTTTTCTCTAATTCTCGTACGGAAATATCGACAGATCAGACATCAACAGATCATCGTACTTTTCAGAAACTAATAATATTGAGTAATATTTCTAGAAACTGGAAATTATTGGAGCAGAGAAGTAGGCCGAAACATGCACAGGCTTTTTTGGTTTAAAAACAAGGAAATAGCTACTGAAAACATAACAATTGATAAACAGCTCTTTATTCTTCAGAAAAATCTGCGAGAACTTGACAAATTTTGTCCCATGAACAAATTTGAAAAGCACCAATAACAAAAGCTGGATAGATAACGAAGGAAAAAGAGAAGAGGCTTAGAAGAAACAACTCAGGCAAAAAATGGTGTAACTGAATTCCGAACAATACAAATTTGCATAATAAGCAATGTGGACTTGTAAAGAAATTATCGAGTAAGAGATGGATTTTTTTATCGACAGAATGCAGATTGAAAGTAGGAAAAGCTTAGGTGAATTTTTTAATATTTACACCCAAATAATTCGAAAAGCACAAAAAACACCTTGACGATTTTTCACAATGTGATGTGGAAATTTCTTTTGCGCATGCTAATGAACCGAAACCTAAAGCCAAGCTACTGCAAATGAACAATTAATTCTTCTGTAAAATTACCAGGAAAGAAATAGAAGAGGTTTTTCAGAACACTTGTTCCAAGTTTTGTTTGGATTGCTATGGCTTGAATTATATCTTTCTGAAAAAAAATGTCAGCTCTAGCAACATATTTGGAACTCTTCTTCCAGATGCATTATTAAAGGTTACTTTCCTGATGTTTTAAAGATGGTAAAAGTGGTACCACTGGACAAGGAGGGTCAGAAACACGAAATTTCTGACTAGACCAATCTGGCTATTACCAACAATCGGAAAATCTTTTGAGGGCATTAACTATAACAGAATACTAAATTTACTTGATCGATTTCATATTATGAGCGAAAATCAATTAGATTTTCGGAACAAGCGGATCACGGTTGATGCCATTGCCACTTTGTGGAAGAAATCCGTCAGGTTCGGACAAACAGACCTAATACGACTTGTTGCAAAATCTTTAGCCTAATGAAAGCATTTCACACTGTCGATCATAAAATATTAATGCAAAAGTAGTTGTTGCTATGGTTTTGCAAAGAAAGGTACTAGCTAATTGAATTGTATTTCAAAAACCAATAAAAAATTAGCTCAAATGCATTGAAGTCTCAATGGTGTACCTCGAGGGTCTTCTTGGACCAATTTTTTATATATTAACGACTTTAAGCTAACGCAGAATAACACAGACCTGATTCTCTATGCCTCTAGCACTGGAACAAACAAATGGCTAGATAAAAGAGAATATGTTGTCTGAATGCAAAAAAAACGAAAAACATGATTTTCATTGGTCAACATAATTTCACTTTGAGTAATTCTTTATTGAATGTCAAATGGTTGAATCTGTGAAAGATTTCAAGTACCTATGTGTGTTGTAGTTACTGATAGTCCTTCAAGTTTTCGGCAGCACGTTTTCGCCATTGATAAACGCCTCGTCAAGTTCTGTGCCATTTTTACGGGCTAACAAAAGCTCAAACATCTGCCCAGTTAATCCAGTTTCTTATAAGGTTTATTGGGAATATTTTACAATACGTAGTTCTTATCTATGGGGCAACTTCTAAAAACGTATTTAAAAATACTGAAAAACTAACAAATTGCTTAAACAAAATTGTTTTTCACGAACGAAAAATTGAATCTCAACTCCTTAAGAGAGGAACATAGACCTTACATTGATAAGGAACTGCATATATATGATTTCGTAAAACACTTTTTTCTCTACATCGCGAAAATTGTAAAGTTGGAACTTTGTAATGGTTTCTTACTTGCAGCGAAAAGGAAAATGATTCAAATGGTAGATCTACAAAAGTTTCAACCAGCAATCGGTCGAATCTAAAAAAGTTATTTTGATAATAGATAAAGAAAACGTAGTTTGATAAATCGAAGCTAAGTTTGTAGACAAGTTAAGAAGTCTTAACGAGCACGAGACACCTAAACTGGCGCATAACCTTTTTGTCTATTACATTTTGAAAAAGGACCATTAATTGAGAATGATTGACACCTAGCTACAAAAATTTGAAAACCTTTTTTTCTTTTTCCGACCTAATTGTGTCCCTATTAGTCACATAAAAATCAATTTCGTCTCTGCTAGATGCACCTGAAAACAGGTCAAAAAGACTAATTGTGTACTCGTGGTTGGTGTGGTTCTAATTTGTACGTTTATTTGTGTCAAAAGCACACTCTTTCATAATTGGTACGGATTGTAAAACGTATATTTTGTTTCTGTACCAAACATAAAAAATTTATATTCATTGTTGTTAATTGCTCTTGAACGCAGTTCATAGCAATTATTGTAAACGTGTGTGTCTTTTTTTTATGCAAAATTTTCGCTTGACGGTTTTGACTTTTCGAGTGACTTTTACGCCCTTGACTTTTTGCATTTCGCGTGATCTAAAATTCTCTCTCAATCACAATCTCAAGCAGCTGAACTCAATTGGCGGCAATTTAATACTAAAAGTCAAATGAAAAGTGCGCCGAAACTGGTGTCATTTTTTACTTTAAATCTTAATAGTGGTATATGTTAACCTCTAATGTGGTTATTTGAAGCCCACCATAGAACTTCTTAGTCCCATTAAGGCTACCCCTCCCCCCCCCCCCCGACTGAAGCAGGCTGCAATTGATTAGAGCTCCCACTAGTCGTTCAAGAGCAATTCTTCCGACGTTTAGTCGGTTATGTTTACTAATTTTTAATATTTTTGAAAAAGTGTTAAAAAATGACTAATCTGATAAATAATGATTTTGATTAAATAATGAGAGTATGGAAGAATTTCTCAACGCCTGCGATGTTGAGTCACGATGTCTAGACTTGAAAGTTTTCTTATTAGCAGCCGCAAAGCAAAAGTTGGGGCTTCTTTTGATTCACAGCGAGAAACGTAGGTATGAAAAAATTTCGCTAAGCAAGTATATTTTTTATTCACGTGGGGCTTTTTCAAGCTGCTTTGTTGTTTTTCGAAATCTTTGTGTTGTCCGAAAAAGCTTATTTTAGACTAAATTTTTAATTTGCCTGTTGTTTTGATGGCGTTTCAAAGGATGTGGTGTTTGAAGGGAGTTTTACGCTAGTTTGAAGTTTTTTTCAACTAATTCTCCAGTTTTAAGGCTTTTTTAGCTTTTTTGGTCCATTGTTTATTGCTTTCACTTGTAACTGAACGAATGCATAATACTCATGAATTAAAACGGGTTCTTTGTTACCAAGCATTTTTTTGAATTTTAACAAAAAAATTATTAAAAATTTTAATTTATTTCAGTTTCTGGATTTAGTTCCAAATGAGATGTTTTTGTGCTTATTTTGGCTGGTCCGAACTTTTGTGAGCAATCAAAGTTGTCTTGGTTACTTGAAATATTCTTTTCCTTTGGATTTATTTGTACAGAGTGGAAAAGTAATTGATTTTTTTTGGTTTGAATTACTTTTTAGTCGATATTCTTTTGAATTAAAATAGTCTTTACTATTCTTTGATGCTCACTTCCATCAGAAACCAGTTATTGTACAGGCTGCTTTCTGTTGAAGACATGGAGTCAGTTCCGAAATTCGTCCGGCCGGCTGTTTTTAGGCTGGTTTCCGACTTTTGTTTGGACCATATGAGGTCACCATCACTTCAAGTTTGCTTTTTGTTCATTCGTTCATGCAATTTCAATTGAATTGCGTGCATTACGCCGTTTTTCACTCTTAGTTAAGCGAGTTTTCTTTGTTCAGTCGCGTGATTGAGTTTTTGGTCACATGTGACTTAACTCACTCTCAAAAATGCCTTCCTTACTCTGACATTGACCTTTTTCAATTTGATTCAAGGAGATTGGGTCAATTGAGTGTTTGCTACTCTAATTGAAGGTTTTTCAAGAGCAACTAATAGAAGCAGCAATAAGTTATACAGATTTCTAATCAAAATATAACATCTCAGCGTTTAATGAAAACGAAATTTTTTTGGTCTGATTTTTTTACTATCTTTTTTGGTTCTGCAGATCTACGGAGCTATCGCGGCTATTTTCTTGAAACCTTCCAGCTATGTTCTGAATATACATTTCACAAAATCTTACAATTGCTAATTTTTTTTGAAAAATCCTTAGCTTGAGTTGCAGATTGCGTCTAGTGACATCAGCACTGATGCCTTTTGATTGCTCATCGCTTTTGATGTTCCCATTGCTTTTGGTGTCTGTGTATCGGCGATCTTTTTGAAGAAGAAAACGTGGGTATAACAAAATATTAAACACGGAGGCCTATCTTGGCGAAACTGTAAATTCACATGAAGCCGAATATACTAAAAGTATCAGCTTTTATTTACTTCAGTTCATACACTCCCTCTACCGTAGTGTCATATATCTGTCAATGGAATTAAAGCGTTCTCTAAATTTTAGTAGGATTTATGTAATCCTCTCTATAGGTTTAATTTGCGAGGAGGTGCTTTTTGCTGACATCTGGGTGTCTTTGAATATAGGGAGCTCTCAATGCGTATGAAGAGGTCATCAAAATTCTCAAGGAGCAGCTAGGTGCAGATGTGCCACCAGAGATTCTAAATAACGTTGCTGCCCTCCAATTCAGACTTGGAAACCTGAAAAAGGCAGAGTCTGGATTTGAACAAGCTCTCGATCGGTCCAAAGCAGAACAAGAACACGATGAGAAGTATTACAATGCTATCTCACTGACAACTTACTACAATCTGGGACGGCTGAAAGAGGCTTCTTTCCTAACAACAGAGGCTGAACAGATCTACAAGGCAATTATCAAAGAATATCCATCTTATATCGATTGTAAGTCATCTTTGTTTCCGTCTGTTGTTAGACAAATAATAATTTAACCCTGCTTTACGCCGGACGGTATTCTGGATTTGCTATTGTAAGTTTTTTGCGTAGTGACGTATCTACAGAACTATAAGATGGCTGGTCTAGAACTCGTCAACGGCTCATGTCAAGCGTCATCTTTCACTTGACAATAGACCGACTATTTTTTTAACGAGTCTCATGTGATCACTCTGTCGCACCCATTCATAAAAATTGCTGTCTCCAACCCTCCATTTAAGGGAAGTGATATTTTTCGTGGCATGTTTATGAATTTCAAATGAGTTACACTTAATAAACGTATAAGCATTACATTTTGTATCTAATATCTTTAAGAGCCTTATAGGACAGGATGGTTAACGGGTCACGTCAATAAGCTCATTGAATGAAAAGCCGCGCATGCAAATAGAGTCATGAAAAAGTGCTACATGTATTGTCGATGTATGCTCATAAGCTACAGACAAGTGAATATATTAAGAGTTAATGCAAGAAAATCGAGTTGTATGGCCAAAAAAGTGCCGATCTTTGGAAAAGCTTTATTGGCCCAAGGTGTTGATCCAAAAAATTAATGGCCATTTGTTACAAAAAAGGGGTTAGCGAAGTAAACGGAGGGAAAAAATTAAGATCTCTCCTCTGTAACGGTTACTTTCGCACTTATAACGAGGAAAGCTCTTCACAGCCCCGTTCGTTTTAGCGGTTCCAAATCTGTCCGGATTTTTAATTGCTCTCAAACGAAGTTCTTAGCAATAATAGTAGTGCAGTGTTCTGGAGGGTGGTTCTTAATCTGAACAGTTTGACCAACCCCCCCCCCCCCCCCCCACTCAGTCACTCCCTCTTCACTCAACGCCTCCCAACGCTCCCCTGTCCACCCTCCTCCGCCTGGCGATTTGAATCCCCTCTCGTCCAATCATCCCACACCCCCCATCGCTTGACGTAGTACAGCCAAAGTGAAGTAAAGTGGGGCCCTTATTGTCGCGGATCCAGAGATCCTTCTTGGCGAGCAGCCAAGCCTTTATTTATTAGAGCAGAGCCAAGCCCTTATTGGCCGCATTTTTGCCTTTTTCATCAAAAAGGGTTTCCGATTTCGGTCATCTTTATTGCTACGAGGACCAATCTGTTCAGATCCAGTGCGATATGAAGTGGATAAGAAGCAAAAATAATAGTTGTTATGTTCTAAATAATAGAATTTACAAAAAGGTGCGTGACCATTTGACTTTGAGATATTTGTTAAAAATTCGATTAGTTTTTTTTTAACTTTTATTAATAGCCGCGAAGCGATTGCGGCTATTATTGGTGACATCGTGGTTTTTTACAATTCAAAGAATTTGATTTGTATTGGGGCGCTGTCTTTTTTTATGATCTGTTCACACATTTTCATGATTTTTGAAGTCAAATTGGAGTAGTGATTTTGGTCAGGCCGAAACAGGAAGTGGAGCGAAAAAGCGAGTGGTTTTGCGGCGTGAATTTTTTTCGCTCTAAATTTAAAGTAGAGTGAGAAAACGGTGTTTGAACAAAAATTCGCTTTCTCGCTAGTGGTTTTTTTGTTCACATGCGGCAATTTCACTTTGATTTTTACAGTTTTTTTTATTTTTTGGATCGGATTTTTTTCTAAATGGTTTTCCCAATCCATTCATAGTCCATTCTTGGTCTAGTTTTCTGTTTAGTCAATGAAAACTCTTTGAATTGTACGTCAGGACGTGTCCTGCTATGTTTTTTTACTTTGTCTAACAGATTTTTGTTTCGTCTTACCCTGACTTCTTGGAATTGACTTTTTCAATGACTTACCTCACTCAAAAAAATGACTTCTGAACTCACTTATGGAACTTTAAAATTTATGAACATTTACTTGTTAAAGGTCAATAATGTGCCTCTAAGTAGTGCCAAACATATATGCCCTAATTCTTGATTATTAGAGTCTTGAGTTTTTGATTTCGAATATTGTTTTTGGGATCTTCTCCATTTGTGCCCCCAGTACGTTATGCGCCCCCCCCCCCCCGTTACAGAGCACGTGCCATTACATTGTAAGTCATTATGTAAAAATTTTGCATGTGCATCTGAGGGGTGCAAATCGCCCACTGAGCTGATGGGGCACAAACGGAAAATTTCTTAACTCTAATTTTAAAGCAGAGTGAGAATACGGTGTTTGAACAAATATTCGCTTTCTCGCTAATGATTTTTTGTTCACAACCGGCTATTTCACTTTGACTTTTACTGTTTTTTCGATTTTTGGATCAGATTTTTTAATGGTTTTCCTAATCCATTCTGAGTTCATTCTAGGCCTAGTTTTTTGTTTAAACCAAATTTCACTTTTTCGCTGGTGGTTTTTGTTCACATGCTGCATTTTAACTTTGATTTTCTTTTTTTTAAATTTTTTGATCTGATTTTTTAGAAATGGTTTCTCCAGTTCCTTCGTAGTCCCTACTAAGTCTAATCTCCTGTGTTGTCAGTGAAAATTCTTTGAATTGTACGTCAGGACTTGTCCTGCTATGTTTTTTAATTCGTCGTCTCCACAGATGATTCTTGCGACCATTGACTTTTTCAATTTCATTGACTTCTATTGCTTTGCAGTTGTAATTTGTATGCTTGACGTCATTTGTTCTGATTTTAGGTCAATTTTTTGGCTACCTCACTAAAAATATGACTTCTGAACTGACTTAATGTACTTTAAATTTTATGAACTTTTACTACTTAAAGATCAAAAGTGTGCATCTAAGTAGTGCCAAACCCAAACCTATATGCTCTAATTCTTGAGTATTAGAGTCTTGAGTTTTTGATTTCAAATAATAATTTTGAAAACGCTCTATTAGGGCTTTTTCCCTATAGAGCGTATGTGTCTCATGAAAATGACAGCCCGAATCTAACCCAAAGTCTAGTGTTCTACTAAATTACTGGTGGTCAACCTGTCTATCTTATTTCTTCATTTGTTTCAGTTCCATGGAAGGCCGCAAGCGTCTATCGCGGCTATTTTCTTGCAATCTGCCGACTATGTTTATTATACATTTCAACTTTAAAGCATTCTCTCGTTGATATCAAAATGGTTTTATTTGTAGCTGAGCATTTTTTATGCCGCAGTGATTGCCTTTTGCTCTTTAGTTTTTAATAGCCACACAGCGATAGCTGGGGCTATTATTGGCCTTCTCTTGGTTTTTTACAATTCAAAGAAGAGCGCTGTCTTTTTTTTTAAGATCTGTTCACACATTTTCATGATTTTTGAAGTCAAATTGGAGTAGTGATTTTGGTCACGCCGAAACAGGAAACGGAGCGAAAAAGCGAGTGGTTTTGCGGCGTGAATTTTTTTCGCTCTAATTTTAAAGTAGAGTGAGAAAACGGTGTTTGAACAAAAATTCGGTTTCTCGGTAGTGGCTTTTTGTTCACATGCGGCAATTTCACTCTGATTTTTACTGTTTTTTCGATTTTTTGGATCGGATTTTTTTTCTAAATGGTTTTCCCAATCCATTCACAGCTCATTCTAGGCCTAGTTTTTAGTTTGAATTAAATTTTCATTTCTCGCTAGTGGTTTTTTTGTTCACATGCGGCATTTTGACATTGATTTTCTGTTTTTTTCCTATTTTTTTATATGATTTTTTTAAAAATGATTTTCTCAATTCACTCATAGTCCATTCTAGGTCTAGTTTTTCTGTTTAATCAATGAAAATTCTTTGAATTGTACGTCAGGACTTGTCCTGCTATGTTTTTTATTTCGTTGTCATGATTTTTGTTACGACCATATGACGTCACAGCCACTTTTTGTTCATTCGTTCATGCAATTTCGACTGAATTGCATGTGTGACGTCATTTTTTGCTCTTAGTGGAGCGAGTTTTTTTGTTCATGCGCGTGATTAAATTTTTGGTCACACTTGACTTACCTTACTCTCTAAAATGATTTCCTCACTTTGAAATTGACTTATTTACTTTAATTCAAAGAGATAAGGTCAAATGGGTGTGTGTCACTCTAATTGAAGGCTATTAGAGATCAGCTAATAGAGGCAGCAATAACTTGTACAGATTTTTAATCAAAATATAACAGATCAGCCTCAATGAAAAGACGAATTTTTTGGTCTGTCTTTTTTTTGTTTTTAGACTTTCGATCTACGAATCTATTGCGGCTATTTTCTGGCAATCTGCCAGCTATGTTTTTGTCTCCCGGTCTTTTGAGTGCTGGGTCACTTTACTTGAGTGTAAAAAATAAAAATAGCAGGTATTGTAGGCTTGAGTTTTAATTGGAACTCGGTTAGATAGCAATTGCTGGGCAAGTTTTAAGCGATCTTTAAGTTCTGTTATCTAACTAGCAATTGGCCCTTGCATTGGACTTACGCAAAAAGCCTGATAGTGGGCACTCATCTACAAGTAGTTTTTCTCATCTAAAAGGTGTTTACAAAATAAACTTGCAGGAAATAGTTCGCGATCGTTCACTTGATAGCAGATATAAAAAGCTGGCAATCTAGTATACCTCTCACTGATCACTTCCATTCTGAAATGTTACACAAAACTACTGATCAAGCCTGGCACAGCTTGTTAAAGCGCTTTATCGTAGTAGCTTGGAACCAATTGTACTGCCTTAATTACAGCGAGAATTGGTTAAAACATGGCCACATGGTTGTTAATTGCTCTCAAACAAAGTTTGTAGCAATTATATTAGTCCTGTCGGTCTTTTTTTATGCGATTTTTCGCTTGACCGATTTTTCGTCACCCATTTGACTTTTCGTCCTCAAAAACGAGATAAGCAAGTAGCGTCCATTAAGTGCTCTCAGACTCTATCGGCCCTAGGTGCCAAGGAGCCTCATCTAGGGTTTAATAATAGGTTACTGCATAATTTCTAGTGGTAATGGAATGGTTTCAACGTTTTAACATCACGAGTTTTAGCAATTTTTTGTCGAAACATGCAGTTTTTTCAAGTTTTTTGACATCGATTTTTCCTTATTCCGGTCTTTCCAGACCCAGGGGCCAAAAAATCTCCTTATAGGATTTAAAATGAGTTATTGACAAATTTTTATTGTCCATGGAATAATTTTTAAATTTTTAATATCACAAATTTCTGCATTTTTTTGGATAAAACTTGCATTTTTTCAATCTTTTTGAAAATTTTTGTCGTTTTTTTTATGTTTATTCAGCCTCAAAGAGCCCAAAAAACTTCCCCTAGGGTTTGACTTTGAGATACTGTATTGTTTCTAGATGTGATGGAATATCTTTCTAGATTTGTACATGACGAACTTTAGCATTTTTTGGCAAAACTTAATATTTTTTATAGCTGCGAAGCTGTAAGCTGAGCGAAGCTATATTGCGGTGCTCTTGGTTTTTTTTTGTTTCGTCGTCTGACGCTCTTTTTTCGTTTTACATTTGTCACACAGCAAAGCTGAAAAAATCAAATTTTCTGAATGACTTCTTCCTCTCACTAACGGCATTTGCGCGCGTGACGTCATTTCTCACTCGCTTTAGCGAAAGTTTTTAGGTTATTTGCGTAATTAGATTTTGATCATACGTGACTTACATCACTCAATAAAATGACTTTTGCACTTTAAAACTTAAGTTTAATTTGAATTTGTTTAAGGTCAAAGGAACTCCTATGTGCAGTAAAGGTCTCTAATAAGAGGTTTCCCTGGAATGAATATTAACAAGCTTTACTAATTTATCGCTGAATGTTTTTTAGACTAGTTTTTTGAGCGGCGTCGATTTTTTCTTCAAGTTAGATCTGTATCGATTTCTATCTCTATTATATGGCACGCAGGTCTATTCTTTCGCAGCTATTCCGGCAAT
Organism: Convolutriloba macropyga; assembly: GCF_964194025.1. Taxonomy (NCBI): domain Eukaryota; kingdom Metazoa; phylum Xenacoelomorpha; order Acoela; family Convolutidae; genus Convolutriloba; species Convolutriloba macropyga. Next base: position 59,740,740 of record NC_134475.1, on the reverse strand, counting down.
CTGCCGGCTATGTTTTCGATTTTTTGACGTTTTTAGTCATTATTCAGGTTTTTTGAGAGCCTCAGGGGTCAGCAAACCTCAGTTAGGGTTTGATAGTAAGTTACTGGAAATTTTTTGTTGGCCATGGATTAGTTTTCAATTTTTTAACATCACAGATTTTGGCAATGTTTTTCATGAAACTTGCAATTTTCAATCTCCGGCCTCAGGATAATTTTATGTCATATTTTAGATTTCTCCGGCCTCAAAAGCCACGGAACATCATCTAGGGTTTGATAATATGTGACTGCATAGTTTTTAGATGTAGTATAATGGTCTTCAAGATTTTAAATATCGCGAATTAAAGCATTTTTTTTTAAATATGTGCTTTTTTTCAAGTTTTTTTAATGTTTTAATTTTTGTCCGGCACGAGGGTCCGTGGAACCTCCTCCAAGATTTGATAACAAGCTGCTTTACAGTTTATAGATTTAATGGAATGTTGATCAATATTTATATGACTCAAGTTTTAGTTATTTTTGGATACATTTAATTTTGTTTTTAATTTTGTTTTAACTATTTGGCTTGAAACATGGACAATCGATAGTCTCTTGAGACAATGAAATGGTTTTAAAGATATTAATATCATGAATTCAAGCAACATTTTAAAATTTGCAACTGTTCTCAAGTTTATTGAATATTTTGTCCTTTTCTGAGTTTAACGATCATTACTGGCCAACGAATCTTTTTAAGGTTTGCAGATGGGTTACTTGACAGCACTCTAGAGGCAAAAAATGGTTTGGAACTCTTTTTACTGCGAAAGCTAGATTGTTTTTTAATTTTTGCCTTCTTAGTTTTATTCTATATGATTTATTGAAAAAAAACTAGAAGTTAGGGTTTCTTTCCTTCTCTCTCTCGTTCACGTTTGATCTCTCTCTCACTATCTCTCTCTCTCTCTCTCTCTTTTTGATGCCGCACATCAGCTGCCGTTATGTGGCGTCATGTCATCATCTATTATCCTCATTACCCTGAGTTATTGTAGAAATGCTATCATAGATGACTTAACCAGCACTTTTTAAGAAATCGTCGTTAATTGCTCTCAAACGAAGTTTGTAACAATTATTTTAGTCCTGTCGGTCTTTTTTATGCGATTTTTCAGTTCACCGATTTTTCATCTGACCCATTTGACGTTTCATCTTCAGAAACGGGATACAGAGGCAGCACCCAGCGGGCATTAAGTGCTCTTAGAGCTTTTGAGCTCACTAATCTTCAAGTATGCGATTCACAGAATCTGTTTTGGAGAGTTATAACTATGGCACAAAGGGCGCTTCTTAGAGGTTGACCACCTCCCCCCCCCCCCCCCCCCCCACTGTTGCGACCCCATCATCCCCCCCCCCCCGCTTCGCTCACTTACGCCCCTTCAATTAAGCTAAAGCTAGCCTCACAAAACCGTGGCGAGCTACTGACGAAGCCAACCGCTCGCCGGTCGTTTGCGAGCAATTCGCCGGACGTTAGTCGGCTATGTTTCCATTGCTTTCGTTCCCCAATTTCTACAAAACAGGAGTTACTCTTTTTATTCAAGATATGAAATCAATAAGGTGGAGTATAATATGGAGCAGACCCAAAATCTTGCTTTTAATTCAAAATCTTTCAAATTTTTGTATTTAGGAATTCTGTTTTCGTAATTAATTATCGTTTTATCGTAACTTCATTTTTAAATGGGTCCTTCCTATCTTTGGTTTTTTTGCAATTCGCGCGACTTTAGTCGGTTATGTTTATCAGCCTCTCTGAGTTATTCAATAGATGGCTTTCGCTCCGAACTTTGATATCCCGGTGATGATAAATATCGCAATACTCATACATTTTTTAAAGAAGTACAAGAAGTGCTCAATTCTTAAGTCAGAATTTTTTGTTTGTATTCTTTCTCAATTCAGCTCCATTGTGGTCACCAGTTTTTGTTGGCTAAAATTTGATTTTAAATTTTGATAATAATTTTGGCCAGAATTAACTGAAAAGCGCAGACTGAGTTAGGGAAAATGAGCATAGCTGCATGTTCTTAAAGTGTCATTTTTTAAATTTCTCTCGAACGAAGCTCGCAGAAATTTTTCTATGCATGTGTTTTTATGCAAAGTTTCTGCTTGAACGATGACTTTTCGAGTGACTGAACGTTATCAGGCTTGACTTCTTGCGTCGCCAGTTAGCCAATTGCCCCCTCATTCACAATTCTATACAACTTATATTGATAGGAGTTTTCTACTAAAAAGCAGTGTGTGCGAATTAGGTTCAATTTTCACTTTGGCTTATATAGATCTAATAAGGGGCCTATACTAGTGGCTTATATAAGATCTAATTACACCATTTGTAGTAAACTTTTTGCTCAGGTACTAAAAACCCAACCCCGGCTGAGCAGCATCGAGCTTCCGTTATTTGGTCGATAGCAAATCGTCGACATTATTTTGTTATATTAAACATTAATTGTTTAGGCTATTTGAGACTGGGATGCATGGCCCGGAACCGTGAACAGATTTACGAGGCGTCTGATTGGTTCAAGGAAGCATTGCAAGTCAACCAGGTATGCACTTTGGTTAAGTTATCACTTCTTTGGAACAAATAGTACTCGATTGTCATTTGAAAAGGATCTATTGGAGATTTAACAGTGTAGTTTTATTTTTCCACAAGTGAAAATAATTTTGTACACAAAACCCCCTTTTTTGTTTAGAAACCAGATTAACATTTTTTTCTTTAATTTTTGTTTTATTCAAATTCATAAATGAAAATTCGTTGGTTGTTGATCTACTTGTTTATAGCAGCTCAATATATTTACCGATCAATGTTCGTTTTCCTAGCTTCTGTAATAATTCAAGGTGTCATGTTTTTATCATAGCCGCGAAGCTGTGGGCTTGGAGAAGCTATATTTCGGTGCTCTTGGGTTTTTTTTGTTTCGTGGTCTTGCGCTCTTTCTCACAGTGGCTTTTAAGCTGAATTCGTAAGTTTTTTCGATCATGAATGATTTCCCTATTTAAATATTCTCTTTAAGCAGTCTCTAAAATTGTGTTCACTTAAGATTAACCTAAACAGCTGTCAATGTCGATAGAGGATTCATATAATAAAAGCTGTGTGGCAAGGCCAAAGCAAACTCAACAACTTTTTTCTGAGTAAAATATTTAAAAAAAATGTAAAATATGTTGAATCTTAAAAGGTTGAATCGGCAACTTGATCAATTCAGATCAGTTTCTGTGCGGCTATGTTAGCGGAAAATTGTGAGTAGTTTCATTAGAGAGTCAGTCGAGCGTAGATTTTTTTTGATTGGGGACGGTTTTTTACTTTCGTCTTTTTCGAGGAGATAACAAGTTGACTGAATAACTCGTCTAATTTCACACAAATTATTCTTATGTTCTAGAACAGTCCTGATATCTGGGCGTTGATTGGCAACCTTCACTTGTGTAAGAATGAGGCAGCCCCTGGACAGAAGAAGTTCGAGCGTATCCTCCAGACACCTGGCCTAGAAAACGACACCTACAGTCTGGTGGCCCTGGGCAATGTCTGGCTACAGACACTACACGTTCCAAACAGGGACAAAGAAAAGGTTAACACAATTTTTTCCCAGATTTAAATGCATTATGCTTGCTGGATAAAGCCATAATGATTACTATATTCAATGAGAAAAGAAACGAAAGTTTTCAAGTTATTAAACGGGTCTCAATGGGATCGCGTCACATAACCGAGTACGTTTTTGAAGATGCATAAATCGTTGAATAAAGTCAGAACCTAACCCTTTCGCCTTTTCGGAAAAACGAGCTCGGTTCCTTGAAGATGGCGATGATCTTTTCTGTTCGAAAAAATGGTTGTTCATTCCTTTTTAACGTTTCCAAGATCCGAAATGTTATCTGTTAAGGAAAATGAAGGCCGCAATGGTGGAATGATTAAAATATCATTTATCGCTGATCAGATTTTTGGTTGAGTAGTTAGTTTTTTTTTGTTTTTTGGTTGAGTGGTTAGTAACTTTAACGCCAACTTTTTAATTGCTCTCAAACGAAGTTTGTAACAACTATATTAGTCCTGTCGGTCTTTTTTACGCGATTTTTTGCTTGACCGATTTTTCGTCTGACGCTTTTGACTTTTCGTCCTCAAAAACGGGATAAACTGGTAGCGCCCAGCGGGCATTAAGTGCTCTTAGAGCCTTTCAGCTCAAATTATTTTGGAGACTTATACTTATGGTGTAAAGGGTGGTTCTTAGAGGTTGAAGACACCCCCACCGTTGACCCCCCCCCCCCCACTATTGCCCCCCCACTGCGCTGTTGTCCCCCACCCCAGTGTTGCCCCACCACCCCCTCTCTCCCCATCAGCCCCCGTTGCCCCCCCCCCCCGTGGCTAGCGGGCGAACGAACAACCGCTTGCTAAAAATGACTAAACAACCGCAGATTTGTACTATTTTGCAACCTTTTTCAAGCTTTTTGAAAATTGTTGACATTTTTTGATTTTTATCAGCCCTAGGTGTCAAGGAATTTCCTCTAGGTTTTAATAATAGGTAACTGCATAGTTTCTACTGGTAATGGAATGGTTTCGTCATTTTAACGTCACGAATTTCAGCAATTTTTGACAAAATCTGCCATTTTTTCCCCAAATTTTGACATTTTTTCTTTTTTCGGGTCTTTCTAGACCCGGGGGCCAGAAAACATCCTAACAGGTTGGATAAAAAGTTACTGACAAATTTTTATTGGCCATGGAATAGTTTTTCAACTTTTTAATGTCAGAAATTTTAGCAATTTTTTTTATAAAACTTGCTTGAAAGTTTTAAATTTGTCGTTTTGTAGGTTTTTTCAGCCTCAAGAGCCAAGAAACCCCCTCTAGGTTTTGAAAGTAGGTGACTGTATGATTTCTAGTTTAAATGGAATTAACATCACCAATTTTAGCATATTTTTTTTTTACAATTTTTGCCATTTTTTCAATTTTTTGACATTTATAGTCATTATTCAGGTTTTTTGAACCTCAAGGGTCAGAAAACCTCCGTTAGGGTTTGATAATAAGCTACTGGAAAATTTTTGTTGGTCATGGATTAGTTTTCATTTTTTTATTATCACAAGTTTTAGCATTTTTTTTAAAATAAAATTTGCAATTTTTGTTAAGTTTTTTGAATTTTTTTGTCGATTGTTAGGTTTCTTTAGCCTCAAGAGCCACTGAACTTTCTCTAGGGTTTATTAATATGTTTCTGCACAGTTTGTAGATGTAATGGAATCTTCATCAAGATTTTAATATCACGAATTTAATCTTTAAAATATTTGCAATTTTTTGCTGTTTTTGAATGTTTTTTCCTCCAAGGTCTGATAATAAGCTGCTGCATAGTTTCCAGAGTTAATGGGATAGTGATCATCGTTTTTTAATACTCCAGTTTTAGTAATTTTTGGAAAAAAAAATTGAGCTTTTCAAAATTTTGGAAAATTTTGTTTGTTCCAAGTGCATTTGTATTTATGAGCCTGTGAAACTACTAAACTATTTCAGGCTTGAAACAGGCATACCGGATAGTCTTTTGAGATAATGAAAAGGTTCTTCAGATATTTATTTCTTGAATTTTAGCATGATTTTGCATAACTTTGGCGACAAAAAAATGGTTTTGAACTTTTTTACTGCGAAGTTGTTTTTTTTTTTGGATTTCGCTTTTTTCAGTTTTTTTTATGTGATTTTTTTTATTAACAAGGCTAGAAAACTAGAAATTGCAGAGTCGAATCCAATCATGGAAAATATTCCTGTCTGTTTTTCTCTGTCGGTTAGGGTTCCTTTCCTTTTTGTTCATTTTTTATCTCTCACTCTATCTCTCTCTCTCTCTCTTTGTTGATGCCGCCCTTCAGCTTCTGTTATGTGGCGTAATGTCATCATCTCTGATCCTCATTAACAATGAGTTATAGTAGAAATGTTTTTTAAAATCATGAACGATCTAACAGGCACTTTTTAGGAAATCATTGTTTATTGCTCTCAAAAGCAATTTGTAGCAAATATATTTAACCTTGTTGTCTCGTTTTTGCAATTTATTGCTTCACCGATTTTCCGTCTGAACCACTTGATTTTCGTCTTCAGAAACTGGATAAAGAGATAGCGCACAGAGGTCACTAAACCGTTGCTGGCTGCTGACGAAGCCAACCGCTCGCCGGTCATTTGAGAGCAATTCTCGCGACATTAGTCGGTTATGTTTGGCTCTTGAAATCCGTTACAAAGGCAAGCATTTCTTGTGTAAAACCATTTCTCTCGAGAAAAAAATTTACCGATTTTCAAGACAGCAGCTTCTTCAAAACCCGAGTCCATCTAGCGTCAGGCATTCTACGAATATATTGATATTTTGTGTTGTTTTAGGAAGCGAAGTATCAAGAACGTGCACTTGTGTTCTACAGACAAGTGTTGAAGCTCGATCCCAGAAATCTATATGCAGCTAATGGCTGTGGTAAGTTGTTATATGTTCTCTCACCCACTGTGTCTAACACTGTATTTTATGAACTGTAGAGCTCAAAACTCTTTAATTTTGACTGTTAGGAACCCCATTCTGATAGATAACCAAATATAATATTCGGTTATATTCTTCGTTTATATAACTCTTCTTTTATATTCGCTCCTCTATTATATTATGATTCAATGTCTAAGCAAGATAATTCAAATTACAGTTATCGGTTGTGGTTTTAAACTGCACAATACATCTATACGGTGCTCTGAGAATAAAAGCGTTCTATTTTCTCAATTTTTCTCAACATCTTGATAGGCCACCGATAGTCCAGAAATAGAAAATATTACAAAGTACTGTGTATTTATTTATACATTCATACTGCAATACATTCATGCTTCAAATTTCTTTAAATTATCATATAATCTCGTGAAGAGATCAATGATAACAAATTTTTCGTGAGAAAAATATATTTGCGTCAATTGTATGATTTGACATTTTTTGCTACTCTAACTTTTCTCTCGGCACGAAATGACAAAGAGGATCTGTAATGTGCATACGCGCATAAAGTTTCAACCCATCTCTTTTATGGCAAGCTTTGAAACAGCATCTACAGCCTTTAATTAGGACGATTCGATTTCAAAAAACTTGTTTAGTAGCCGACATCAACCTCTCATCGACTGTTATTTAGGCGGTCTCCTTTTTATTGCACTTCAAATTGTACTGGGGCGCTGTCTTGCGACCCGAAGAAGCGTTATCGTTTTCTGTTTTTGCAACTCCAAGAGGCGTTATTGTTTTCACGGCTCGAAGAGGCGTTATGGTTTTCTGTTTATAGCCGCCCTCAGACTCTAATTGGCTATTATTTAGGTGCTCTCCTTTTTTTGAATTCCCTCTACATTTTGGTCGCCTTTATCGTTTTACAAAAGTCGCGATTGTCACGTTTGACTCGTGACTCTTCTAACCCACTGTTTCAACTGAATAGCTTTGGAATTCTTTCGTTGAATTACGCAATGAAGTGAATACGGTAAACGTAAATTGAGCAAAATCAAAAGAATAGCGATAAACCGATCGAAATCGGTCATTAAGTCATGGTGAATGAGGTTTTCAAAAATCACGAGTGATTGCTGGCTGACATTACTACTAAGGGGTATAGCTTTCAGTTTAGAAGCTGAATTAAGTATTGTTAATAGCTGAGGGCAGCCTCTCAGTGGCCTTTTTCACGCGCTCCTTTTTAATCTCACTTTACCTTTGATCACATTTTTCGTTTAACATTAATCACCAATTTTCAAGTTTGACTTCTGACTTACCTCACTCTCGGTTTCAACCGAATGGAATTTGAAATTGATTCAGCAACTTTACTGAAATACGTTCAAGGTCAGAGGGCAATATCAAGACTTCAAAAGGAAACAGGATAAATCTTTAGAGCCCGGGCACTAAGAATTAATGCTTTTTTATGTTATCCAAGTTCCTTAGTGTATCCTGTTAATCGGGATTAGTATTAAGCTTACCGTCCTCCAATATATAAGCTGAACTATTGAAACTGGGGACAAAATTCCATTACTTTTTAAAACTTGAAAGAAAATTACGATGTCCACTTTTTCGTGCGTTAAATTATGAAAGTTCGTTAGAGTATACTGCAAACAGGCGTTAGTATTGAGCATTTTGTTCTGCAATTTAATAGAGAATTCACCATATCTATCTAATTAATGAAATTGCAGATGAAATTTGAACACTTTTAAACACTTCGAAGAACTATTAGACTCGTCAATTTTTGTCTTGATTTTTTCTAACAATTTTTTAATCCTAATGGTGGTCAGTGAGGTCAACAGCGACATTTATCGGGCAATTTGACGGCTGTTTTGTCAGATTCTAATTGAAACTGTGAACCAAATTAGAATACTTTTGACACTTAGAAAATGTCTCAACGTCTATGTTCGTTTCTGTTTCAATCTCGATGCGCGTCAACGGCGGTTTAATTTTGGGGATTTGCCCTCTGTGTTTTGATACAGCAGCGAGAATTAATGCTGCTATTCTCCGGCAATTTGTGGACTATGCTTTTGGATTAAAAGTATAACTTTCAGATCCTTTTTATAGCCTTTGATAGCTTTTTGGCAATCAGAGGGAGGTGCAAGCTAACTTGGAGATTTCAAATATTCTTGTGGTGTTAAGAATATTTTTGGCCCATTTCTTTATTTTGTCGCTTTGACTTGTTAACTGAATTGACGCCTATTTCTTGTGGGCAGATTTTTGAAACCAATTAAACACACGATCTTTGGTACTAAGCACTTTTTTCTTTGAATTGCATGAGGAAACTGAAAAAATTATAATTGTTCTTTTCTGCTATCCCCTTGTTTCAAAATTAGAGATGTTTCTGTGCTTGGGCTTGTCAATGGTTGTGTGAGCAGGTTTATTATCTCTAGTGGATGAAATATTGCTTCTCGTTCGTATTTGTACCTGTACAAATTGAAAACCTAAATGATTTTTCGTGTTTTTTAGTTAATTTTAGCTAAATTCTCTTGTTGATTCAATTAAGATAGTTTTTAATCTATTTTGATGCCTACTGCTATCAGAAACTAGTTATTTGAAAAGCTATTTTTTTCGAAGACGTGTTCGAGTCGTTTTCGGATTTCTTCGACTGTTTCTTGAGAATTCAACGAGCAAAAAAACGAGTTCTGGTAGTGAATAAGGTTTCAAAAAGTTGAAGAAATTCGGAGAGCAGCTGAGAAAATAGTGGTTTTTTCTTCGTATTTGTTTTGAAACAGAGCGGGAAATATAGATGTGAAAAAATCCTCGCTAACCGAGCACATTTTTTTGGTTCACGTGCTGCGTTTCCATGATTTTTTTTTATTTTTGGCTAAAAATTGCTGTTGTCTAAAAACAAATGCTTTTTCTAATTTTATAGGCCAAATTAATTGGTTCTACAATTTCCTAATTTTAAGTTTTATCTTTTATGCGGTCTGGTAGTTGATACTGGTTATTTGATGGGCAGGTTTTGTCTGGGCGAAGAAGGTTTCGAGTTGCTTACGGAATTCTTCCGGCTAGGTTTTTCGACATGTGAGCGAGAAAGAAAATTGGAAGCTCATGTATTGAATTCAGTTTTCGGTGATATTTTGAAGCACAGCGAGAAATGTAGTTGTGGAGATTTTTGCTAAGTAAAAAAATTTTTTCCTGTGCGGATTTATCAAGTTTTTTTAAATGTTTGTCTTAAAGGTTTTTAATAGCTGCCGTCAGATTTTTAATGGTTAGTATTGGGGTACTCTTTTTTTAATCGCTTTACCTTTGAGCACGTTTTTGCTTTTATAAAAGTCACGAGTTGCACGTTTGACTCGTGATTTACCTGACTCTCTGTTTCAATTGAATGAATTTTATTCTCTTTCGCTCATTGAATTACGCAATGTAGTGAGTACGGCTAAGGTCACAAATCTAAGGAAACGGGATAAATAGATTAAACAAGGTCTTTAAGTTATGGCGCATTAGGCTTTAAAAAGCTCATTAGAGCGATTGCTTGCTAGAATTAGTATTAACCTCAATAGCCTTGAGATTTGAAGCCGTGTTAAGTATAACGTTAGAATCACTGAATAGAAAACCTTTTTGCGAACACTTTTTGATGCTTAGAAACAAATTCAGTCAGTTTTCACTTTTTTATTGTTTTGATTCCAATGTTGGATCAGTGGCCGTTTTTTTCCTGCAATTTTTTGAATTTTCGTATTTGTTTTTTGAGACTACAGGTCTGTAAAGCTACTGGCTAATCATTTAAAATTTGCTTGTTCCCATTAATTTATGGTGCGTATTGCTTTTCATGAAGACATTTTTGTACAAGGAGATGCAACAAACAAGTGACCATGAGTAGACATAAATATATTAAAAACAGAAGAGAGGAGTCTCAACTAACAATAGTCTTTTAGATGTTTTTGTACAAAAAAGATTAAAGTTCAAAATTGAACTATGGACTTCATTTCAGTGCGCAAAATGCTCTTTTTAATTATTGCCTTTTGTCAGCCTCTCAAAGGCTTTTATTTAGATGCCTTTTAATGTTCATTTTAGCGTTCTTTGCTTAATTCACCACTGTCACGTTTGACTTCTGACTTACATCACTCACTGTTTCAACTAACTGAATTTGGAATTCCGGCAGCCATTTACGCAAATTCGGTCAATGGCAAGAAGCAGAATCGAAGTATCTGCATAAGCCAATAAAACTAGTTGGTAGTAGTATTAATCTTTTTCTCTCCAATTCAGAGGCGTAATTTATTGAATTTAATGAAACTGTGCACCAAATTAGAACCTTTTTTTTACTCCTTTTTGAAACTGTTTCAATCCCAACGTCGGTCAGTGGGATCAACGGCGGCTATTCTCTCGCAATGTGCCGTTTGTTTTTGTGATCAATTGATAGCCGTGTGAATTTACTCTTCTTTATTTGTGAAAGCAAGAAATCCATGTACTATTTTCTCTTAAGTATTAGAACGCACAAAACAACTTTTTTCTGTACAGAGCTAAGGTCTTAGCAATTTTGTATTTTAGGAAGTGAATACGAAAGCTGTTCATATGTTGGTCTAGTTAGATATTATAATTATAAAGCAGAAAAGTAGTAAAGAACTGCATAGTTATGGAGTGGTTTCATGAAGTTTGAAGGGAAAATATTTCGGCAGTTTTGTTTCTGTTCTTATTCGTTTTTCTTTGCTGACAACGGTTTGAAACTTGCCAATATTATCGAGAGAATTTCCAATAAGATTGGTGGACTTATTTTAGAGCTTTTTAAGCGATATGATGAAGCCAAAAATTGTGAAATTTTTGAGCATTGTTTTGCTTCGAAAACAAAAAAATTGAAGATTGAGGAAAAGTGTTCGTTTAATTTTTTGAAAGCTTTGCGATTGAAACACTTACATCTCTTTTGAAAAGTTATCAGCAAACTTGTTTTCTCATAAATAATGCATGGCTCTTGTTAATTTCCTATCCCCTAAATTAATTCAAATGGCTGGAACAATTACGGGCCTTTAAAAAATGGATAATTTTTGGAAGTAATATTTCTGCGTGTTTTGTTTTCTACGCTTAAGTTTTGAGATGTTTTCCCAGATTTCCACTATTTAAGAGTTATTTCTATCTGAGCCATTCCTTAGACTTTTAAAATTGTTTAGAGATCTAATTAGTACGTTTTTTTTTTTCAATTTTTATAGCAAATTTAGGTACCTGAACTTATTTGAAATGTAAGAAAAGTTATTCAACTGTGCAAAAAGTTTTTTAACTGTGAACCTTATTATCTTTTTGAGAAAGCGAAAAATTGAAACTGTCTACAACGATAGATTCAGATTTTGAGAGGCTTTTTAATAGAACCAAGTTCTCGGTGGAAAAGTTGCTCCGAAGTTTGCTAAACAAAAAGTTATAAACCCCCTTTTCATGGGAGTTGGAACAATAACAGTTGTTGAAGAATTGAAAACCCATAATTTTAAATGATATGGGGCAGGTAATGACTGTTTCCTTTCCCAGCCGATAGATTAATGACCGACTGTGATTGATATTTTTCACACATTTATAAACGGTATATTCGAGTTTTAATATTATTCCAAACTCATAGGAGCATTCGAACCGTTATCGGTGCCACAAAGCGCAATAATTTTACAGGTATTATTAAATTCAAATGGTGGCTGAAAAACGAGAGGGAGGGGGTAGACCATGGTGTAACTAAATAAATGGTTTAGGCTGTGTGTTGGCTCACAAGGGATTTCTGAGAGAGGCGCGAGACATCTTCTCTCAAGTGAGGGAGGCAACTACTGAAATGATAGACGTGTGGATCAATCTAGCTCATATCTATGTTGAACAGAGACAATATATCAGTGCAATACAAATGGTATATCACATTTCAAATCTAGTTTGAACTCCAGTTAAATTCCAGATCATATTGTTGGTTTCTTCAGCATTAAAACATCGCTCTTTAGAAAGATTTTTTTGTGTTTACGCAATAAACTTATGCAAACCTTTGTGGTCTTCCAGTTTGAGAAAGTTGCCTAACCCAACATTGAATATTTTAGGCCAGGACTAGTGGTTTTCTGTGGTTCTTTAAAAGCCACCAAAAGCTCTTTTTATTTAAAATGCAGGAATTAAATGATCAACTTGAGAAAATAATCATCTGCGATTACTTCGGTACCGTTTTGGTGTTACTCTTGAAGCTGACAATTGATATGTTGACCTCTTTGTGTTTTCAGTACGAATCATGTATGGAGAAATTCGGCAAACAAAATGATGTTGAATTGCTTCTATACCTTGGTAGAGCTTTTGTCAAAGCTCAAAAACTGGAGGAAGCGATGAAAGTGCTCATTAGAGCCAGACACGCGGACCCTACCCAGTCACTGGTTTTGTTCAATCTCTCTATTGTCATGCAAAAACTGGCCACCCAAACATTGAAAGATGAAAAAGCAAACTTGGCGGCTGTTTTGAAAGCAGTGGCAGCTTTGCAACTTGCCAAAAAGTGAGATTTATTTATATCCTTAGTTGAAATAGAGAGAGAGAGGTAGATGCTTTTAAACTGGATATTTCAAGTCTGCAAGTCTTTCAAGTTGACGCATGTAATGTTGTCATATCTTTTTCATTTTGGTAAAGCGTACAATACAAGTACGGCAAAGATACTTGCTTTTGAAAAGTTTTATTGTGGCTCAAGTGTGTCTTTTATATTGTTGTACATGTATAGCTTCTTTCATCTGTTCGGTGTCCGTCTAATGTTTTAAAATTTGCGTTCGCAGAAGTACTATCATGCTGATGTGTATTAGCATAAGCTAGAATGTCTTCAGAGAAACATTTTTGACGTTTCAATGATTTCTTAAATTTTGATTGCTATTGAATTGGAGAATTTGATCCTGGTGTCCTGGTTATAACAGTAAAAGCACATTTCTAGTGATTTTCAAAATTTAAACGAAGATGATTAAAACAAACTGCGTTAGATGCCCGATTCTTATTCAATGATGTTCATCCAGAAAATTGGAAAAGCATGTAATTTGATAATCGAGTCCTTTTGTGTATAAACAGAAGCGAAAAAAAAACTACAGAAAATTTTACAAAAAGTGAAAAAATTCTTCCCTTCCTTACAATGTAAAGCTGCACTATGTCTATCCAATATAATGCTGGACAAAATTGTATTGTGAGATAGAACCTTAAAGATTAAGGCTTCATTAAATGCATGGTTCTACACAATTTGCCTATCTGATGTATTTCGGTAAATTTTAAGTCGTTTAGGCAGTGAGCACTTGTAGGGAAGCCAAAAATTTGCAGAAAATTCAAAGATTTGCTTACTTTGCCTATGTAATGCTGAACCTCAAAGTGTGATGTAAGAAAGATACGTTTGTGTGTGTCAGGCAGCTGTTGTATCTGAGCGAGCATGGTGACAAGATGAAGTTTGACTTGAAAGTGGCGAGAGTGGAGGCATCCCATTGTGACGATTTGGTGAACCAGGCTGCTTACCACATCAGAAGAGCCACTGCAGCTGACCAGCTTCTCAAGACACAACAGGCCGAGCAGGAGAAAGAGAGACTGGCCATGAAGATGAAGCAGGAGAAGGAAGAGGTTAGATCAAGTATTTTCTTCAAAGTATTCTTCGATGGTCTGTAATTCTTTCGTTTTCCCCCAGAATAACCCTGGGAATCCATTTCCTCGATTATAACCATCGTTATTATTTAACGTCTTTAAAGCCTTCTAGTGGTTATGCGTCAAGTGTGGTGGCTTCTCTGCCCTAAATTGGACTATGGAATCCATTAGCACAGAAACACACACACACACACACACAACTTTTTTCATACATGGTTATGGAAACAGTTTTTTTCAGCGGGACTTCAGATGCATTTCAAAAGATTTCTGATGCATTACACAATATGATTGTTAATAGCCGCCCTCATCTTCTCAGCCGGCTATTATAGCGCTCCTATTTTTTTTACGACTCGAAGAGGAGTATTGGAGAAGTCCATTTTACGACTCGAAGAGGAGTATTGGAGAAGTCCTTTTTTTTAATCAATTTTATTGGAGTGAATTTTGAAGCGGGAAATGAAACGCGTGAAAAAATTTGGAGTGATGTGGTTGCTGAACAAAAGTGAAGAGCGGAGCGAAAAGAGAGTGGTTTTTTGTTCATACCGCTGTTTTTGAGAGAGCGAGAAATTGATGTGTGAAAAAATTTTCTCTGAGCGAACGAAATTTTTTTGTTCACCTGCGGCTTTTAAAAGCAGTTTTTTGCTATTTTTCTTGTTTAATAGCCGCCCTCATCTTCTCAGCCGGCTATTATAGCGCTCCTATTTTTTACAATTCAAAGAATTTGAAATGTATTGGGGCGCTGTCTTTTTTTTTAAGATCTGTTCACACATTTTCATGATTTTTGAAGTCAAATTGGAGTAGTGATTTTGGTCACGCCGAAACAGGAAGTAGAGCGAAAAAGCGAGTGGTTTTGTGGCCTGAAATTAATTCGCTCTAATTTTAAAGTAGAGTGAGACAACGGTGTTCGAACAAAGATTTGCATTCTCGCTAATGATTTTTTGTTCACGACCGGCTATTTCACTTTGACTTTCTGTTTATTCGATTTTTGGATCAGATTTTTTTCTAAATGGTTTTTCCAATCCATTCATAGTCCGTTCTAGGTCTAGTTTTCTGTTTAGTCAATGAAAATTCTTTGAATTGTACGTCAGGACTTGTTCTGCTATGTTTTTTTACTTCGTCGAATAAAAAATGTTTCGCTTTACCTCATTTTGCCGCCTTTTCAACATTTTGCGTGAAATCTTTTTGACTTTTCTAGGCTAGTTTCTCTCTTCTCTCATTCTGCTAAAAGTGATTTTGAACATCAGTTGCTCAGCAAAGCAATTCAAAATGAACAGAGTCAGTATAAAAAATTGAAGTCAGAAATAGAAACGGGATAAACCCATAGAGCCCAATTTTAGATGCCCGCTATCGAACGTCGTTCCTATAAGTATTAGTTACCTCTCTCTAATGCTTATTGTTATTGATAGTAGCACCTGTAGCTTCTCTCTACGAAACAGAAGTATATTCAACTACGAAATGCCATCAAAACAAATCGGACTTAAAAAATTGTTTTTGTACAAAAATCTTTTTTTTCAATATCTTCTGTTATTTCAATCCCAATCATGCTTATTGGAATCAACGGCGGCTATTTTCCGGCAATCTGCCGGTTATGTTTATGAGGTTTGATTATGATATTGTATTGGATTTGGGCTCGTTCTGATAGGAATTGAAGGTTTCAAGTAGTTAATTTGAGTTTTATGCAAGTTTGGAGGTTTTTTGATCAGTTTTGCTGATTTTTCGACGAAATTTAATGTATTTTGGCCTTTTGTTTTGTTTTACTGCTTTAAGTGCAATTTGCATAGAAGCTCGTAACTCAAGGATCATCAGGGATACAAATTGATTACAATTTTGTTGTTGTAAAACATTTTTTAACCACTTTTTTTAAAATTTTTGGCTTTTTTCGTTTTTTCAATTGTAGACAATTTCTTTAGCTTGTTATGACTTGCCCAATTTTTTGCGAGCATTTCATTGCTCTATTTGCTCAAAGTAACTTTATTTGGCTTTATTTTTTCTTGTAAAATTTAAAAAACACCTTACTTTTTCTCGTTTTTTATTTGTTCAATTTGGTTTTAAATGTCGTTTCTGTTCTGCCTCAACCTTTGATAGCATTTGGGGAGTTTTCTACTGGAAGTCAGTTGTTGTAGATCTTTTGGATGTCTCTTATTTTGATTGATATTAGTTTCGAGTTGTTTTTGTTAAAGAAAATCGAGTAAATCAGAGCAAATTTTGGCCACTTATCTTTTTTCTAAGTTTATTGCCTATTTCTCCCAATTTAATGTTTTTTGTTGGTAACTTCTTCTCGATAGAGAGCATTTTCGTAGGTGTCGATACTATGAATTTGCACTTGAAGGCAGTTTTCATTTAAACAAATTATACAAATCTCTAATTCGTTAAAGAGTTTTTCTTAGTCTTTTTTTAAGTTTGTTTTTTAACGTTTCTCTGCAAGTACTATTGATGTGGGCGATTGATGTAGCCAAATATATAAGTAATTGATTTCTATGAGTTATGGATGGGAAGCTGCATGTTATCTTTTTGTAAAGAATTTTGTTTGGATTTTTAGAGAATATTTTTTATTTGATTTGGTCCTTTGTTAAGTTTCCAGTGCTCCAGTCTTTTCTTTGTGAATTGGTTACACTGTCTGTCGATTGATAATATGCCGGTGATGCATTTGATTAGTGAGAATGGTCAGATTTCTACTTCGAGTCGTTTCCGGAATTCTTCCGGCTATTTTTTTTTTTAATCAATTTTATTGGAGTGATTTTTGAAGCGGGAAATGAAACGCGTGAAAAAATTTGGAGTGATTTTGGTGGTGAACAAAAGTGAAGAGCGGAGCGAAAAGAGAGTGGTTTTTGTTCATACCGCTGTTTTTGAGAGAGCGAAAAATTGATGTGTGAAAAAATTTTCTCTGAGCGAGCAAATTTTTTTTGTTCACGTGCGGCATTTTAAAGCAGTTTTTTTCATTTATTTGGGTAAGAGGTTTGGTTATGATTTTGTTTGGATTTTAGGCTGGTTTTGGTAGTGGTTTGAAGGTTTCTGGAAATTAATGTGAGTTTTATGATAATTCGGAGGTTTTTAATGTATTTTGCTGATTTTCGGGCTAATTTTTGCGTTTTTTTTACGATTATTTTGTTTTAGTGGCTCAAATGGGTATTGAAGAAACCCCTTCTACTTGAGCAATTTTTTGATAACAATTGGTTACAGTTTCGTGGGTAAGAGTCATTTTTTTGTTGAGAAATATGACAAAAAAATGGCAAAAATTGGAACTATTTTTCTTAATTTTTTGCAATTTTTCATTTTTTTTTCTGTTTTTAGCTAAGTTTCTTTGCCTATTATGACTTGCCTATTGTTTGGCGAGCATCTGGATACCCTATTAGCTGAAGGGAATTTTTCTTTGGATTTATATGTTTTTGAAATATTAAAAAATTTGGTTACTTTTTCCGGTTTTTCTGTGAAAGTTGTCTTTAAGAGCTTTTTTTTTCATAATTTTAGCCTAAAGTATTTTTTTTCAAAATTCACATAAGTGGTTTTTTTAAATACTAGTTTTTTTGATGAAGTTATTTTAGCAGAGATTGTTTTTTCGGGATCTAAGTTTATAACAAAATTTGATCAGATTTTTATCATATTTTAACAGATTTGTTTTTATTGTTTTTACTTTTTTGTTTCATGACATTGTTTCAAGATAATCATAAATTAGTGAAGACACGTTTTGTTTGATGAGTAGTAGGATGGTGTTTAAATGGATTTTCACTTCGAGTCGTTTCCGGAATTCTTCCGGCTATGTTTTTTTACTTCGTCGAATAAAAAAATGTTTCGCTTTACCTCATTTTGCCGCTTTTTCAACATTTTGCGTGATATCTTTTTGACTTCTCTAGGCTAGTTTCTCTCTTCTCTCATTCTGCTAAAAGTGATTTTGAACATCAGTTGCTCAGCAAAGCAATTCAAAATGAACAGAGTCAGTATAAAAAATTGAAGTCAGAAGTAGAAACGGGATAAACCCATAAAGCCCAATTTTAGATGCCCGATATTTGAACGTCGTTCCTATAAGTCTTAGTTACCATCTCTAATGCTTATTGGTATTGATAGTAGCCCCTGTAGCCTCTCTCTAAGAAACAGAAGTACGTTATGTTCAACTACGAAATGCCATCAAAATAAATCGGACTTAAAAAATGTTTTTGTACAAAAATCTTTTTTTCAATATCTTCTATTCTTTCAATCCCAATCATGCTTATTGGAATCAACGGCGGCTATTTTCCGACAATCTGCCGAGTATGTTTGTTTTATGGAAGGCATTTGGAGTTTTACATAATTTTGTGATATTTATCTTCTGACGTCTTACTTAACTCACGCACCGTTTTAGGTCATTGAGCCTGGAGGTTTTGTCATAATTAACGAATCAAAAAAATCTGTTGTCAGAATTTCGAATTCATAATAGCAATATCAGAGGAAGCGATACAAAAGATAAAGGGTTGCTAATGAATATTTGATTAGTTTATGAACGTTGATATACATTTACATGAAAGTTTTATCACATGGTTAGTGAGTTTTGGTATAGAGACCACAATCTCATCGCAATCATCTATTGAAAAGACAATCAACTGCAAATCATTCATGGATTTCAATATGGTGCTTGAACATAAAGAACAACTGTGATATAAGTTTTAAAAAATCCTTTTGTGGTCTTAAAATGGAGAAAGATTGATTAGGAGCTGCGTCAGATGTTAGGGCAGGCAATTTTTGTGCTTCTATTGATTCTTTACTTCCACAATAATAACTTTTATCAGATGCTTATTTTGGGAAAGCTTGTTTTCTTTGAAGAATTTTACCGTCCCTGAATAGTGAAAAAAACACTTACTAATACTCCACTGTTTAAGGCTTTCACGTGATACCACTCCTGTTTTTCTCAAACTAAATTGGGGCCAAGATAATAATTTTCCGCACATGAGAGGGTGCGAGCAACGAGAGAATAATGATAATGATGTAATAATTCTCTGATGCTCGCGGTTCTTCGCCTTCATCACCGAGAAGATACAAACGGTCTATATGTATTCTATATTTTTTGAACTCTAACATGATATGAATGTTTTTTAATTACTCTCGAGTGAAATTTGAAGTTATCATTGTTGTCTTGTAATCATTGTTGTCGGGTGGTTTTACTTTTGGAGTAATTTTTTCACGCTTGGTTTTTGTGTGAGCTAAATTGCCGTCTTTCAGAATTTAAGCTGCCAAACTTGATTCGTAGCAGTTTTGTGGTGAAAGTCAAAACTGCCTCGAATCGGAAAAAATGGAATTGCCGAAATATGATTTTATTAATAGCCGCACAGCGATAGCTGGGGCTATTATTGGCCTTCTCTTGGTTTTTTTTTATTTCGTCGTCATGATTTTTGTTACGACCATATGACGTCACAGCCACTTTTTGTTCATTCGTTCATGCAATTTCAACTGAATTGCACGTGTGACGTCATTTTTCGCTTTTAGTGGAGCGAATTTTTTTGTTCATGCGCGTGATTAAATTTTTGGTCACACTTGACTTACCTCACTCTCAAAAATGACTTCCTCACTTTGAAATTGACTTTTATTTACTTTAATTCAAAGAGATAAGGTCAAATGGGTGTGTGTCACTCTAAATGAAGGTTATTTGAGATCAGCTAATAGAGGCAGCAATAACTTATACAGATTTTTAATCAAAATATAACAGATCAGCCTTCAATGAAAAGACGAATTTTTTTGGTCTGTCTTTTTTACTGTTTTTTAGACTGCCGGTCTACAAATCTATTGCGGCTATTTTCTGGCAATCTGCCAGCTATGTTTTTTTTCGTCTAAAACTTAGCACTGGTCTAAAGAAAACGCTAAGATATCTTCTCAGGTGCAAGACTTAGGAGGCGAGGGCGATTCGGCTTATGTTTCTGTCCTTCAAGATTAATTCGTCCCACAATGTTGTTTTATTACAGCTGCCAATCTGTAGGCTGAGAGCTGTTGTAGTGCGGTTTCTGTGCTTTTTATAATTTGAAGAATTTGCATTGAATTGAAGCGTGGTCTTGTTTTAAGATCTGTTTACACATTTTCATGATTTTTGAAGTCAAATTGGACTAGTGATTTTGGTCACGCCGAAACAGGAAGTAGAGCGAAAAAGAGAGTGATTTTGCGGCGTGACATTTTTAACTATAATTTTAAAGTAGAGTGAGAAAACGGTGTTTGAACAAAAATTCGCTTTCTTGCTAGTGATTTTTTGTTCACAAGCGGCAAGTTCACTTTGACTTTTTTTACTGTTTTTTTGATTTTTTGGATCGAGTTTTTTTCCTAAGGGTTTTCCCAATCCATTCTTAGTTCATTCTAGGCCTAGTTTTTTTGTTTAAACCAAATTTTACTTTTTCGCTGGTGGTTTTTTGTTCACATGCTGCATTTTTACTTTGATTTTCTGTTTTTTAATTATTTTTATCTGATTTTTTAGACAGGGTTTTTCAGTTCACTCATAACCCCTACTGGATCTAGTCTTCTGTTTAATCAATGAAAATTTCTTTGAATTAAACGTCAGGACTTGTCCTGCTTTGTTTTTTAATTCGTCGTCTCCATCGATGAGTCTTTCGACCATTGACTTTTTCAGGTTCATTGACTTCTACTGCTTTGCAGTTAAAATTTGTATGCGTGACGTCATTTGTTCTGAATTTAGGTCAATTTTTTTACTTACCTCACTAAAAATATGACTTCTGAACTGACTTAATGAATTTTAGTTTTCATGTCTATTTACTAGTTAAAGATCAAAAGTTTGCATCTAAGTAGTGCCAAACGTATATGCTCTAATTCTAGTAGTAATAGGGTGAGCAAGTCACCCCGGGGGGGGGGGTGTAGACCCATGTATTAAGATAGGGTATAGGAGTAATTTTTGAGAGAGGGTCTACACTAATGTATTAAGATAGGGTATAGGCGTACATGTATTAAGATTAGTAATAGCGGGCGCCACGTATTAGTTATAGCGGCCGCCACGTATTAAGATTAGGAATAGCCGCCGCAACGTATTAAGATTAGGAATAGCCGCCGCAACGTATTAAGATTAGGAATAGCCGCCGCAACGTATTAAGATTAGGAATAGCCGCCGCAACGTTTTAAGATTAGGAATAGCCGCCGCAACGTATTAAGATTAGGAATAGCCGCCGCAACGTATTAAGATTAGGAATAGCCGCCGCAACGTTTTAAGATTAGGAATAGCCGCCGCAACGTATTAAGATTAGGAATAGCCGCCGCAACGTATTAAGATTAGGAATAGCCGCCGCAACGTATTAAGATTAGGAATAGCCGCCGCAACGTATTAAGATTAAGTATAGGGACCAGGGTATTAGTAGTATAGTGTGAGTAGATCAGCCGCATTTTTGGGAGCCGGTCATTGGCCTTTCCGCGCAGGGAATTGTACAGGCGGGGAATTGTACAGGCAGCGCGCACCGGAATTGTACAGGCGGGGAATTGTACAGGCAGCGCGCACGGGAATTGTACAGGCGGGAAATTGTACAGGTAGCGGGAATTAACGGATAATTCCCCTCGCAGTAAATTTCAACATGTTTATTGGTATAACCAGCGCAATGTATTAAGATTAGGTATAGCCGCCGCAATGTATTAAGATTAGGTATAGCCGCCGCAATGTATTAAGATTAGGTATAGCCGCCGCAATGTATTAAGATTAGGTATAGTCGCCGCAATGTATTAAGATTAGGTATAGCCGCTGCAATGTATTAAGATTAGGTATAGCCGCCGCAATGTATTAAGATTAGGTATAGCCGCCGCAATGTATTAAGATTAGGTATAGCCGCCGCAATGTATTAAGATTAGGTATAGCCGCCGCAATGTATTAAGGTCAGTTATATCCACTAAAATTGAGAAAATTGAAAATTTTTAAAAGAATGAATTATGAAGGTACAAAAAGACAGACACAGTATTAATCAAGTACATTATAAGTAATTTTAAACACAACAGAGAGCGCTCACAATACGAAAATTGATTCAATAAATTACAAGTTCAGGGGTACAGTATGAATTCCATCAGATAACACTTTTCGTTTAGGATAAAAATATGAGAGTCCTTTCTTTGTTTGTTCATAGGTAGCGACGCAGTGGTTGATTGTCCGAAATCCTCTATTTGTAGATGTTAAATTGATGATTTCTTCCATCACTCGCCGATATTTTTCCAATGGTCCATCTCCGGTCTCTTCCAATGTTCGTTTGTTCAGTCCTTTGCTGCTGAATTTGTACTTATCCGATTTGGCATCGTAGCAACAATATGTTTTGCTACAGAGACAAATCATTTCAGTACATCTAAATTCTTCCTTGAACAGACCTGGTTCACGCTTATCGTGCTTTTTATGTTTATCACAACAATTTCTAGGGAAGAAATTTTGTACAGCATCAGCTTTGAAAGAATCATCACAATCGTGTTCCCCCAGAGTTTCCCAATCTGCTTTTTTAGATGGACGAGTGCAATCGTACAAATTATCGTGCGCTAGAGCTAAGTATAAGGAGTCAGTGTCCATTTCTAACTCTTCGAACGTGTCGACATCGCAAAATTTATCAAAAAAATTGTAATAAAGCTCCAACATACGTAATTTTGCGTACTGAAGTATAAAAAAGCCGACTATTATCGGTTCACGGTGCTCAATTTTTGATTTTACAAGTTCAACTTCGTATAGTTCTTTTGACACACTGTTAAGTCTCTTAAACAATTTCCCGTTGATAGCTTTGTGTGTCTTTTCATCGTTCAAGTATTTTGTCTCTGTATGTCTGCTTCTGTCCATGATTTGGTAACCATAGGAACTATTCCCTAACAATTTCATTGTTTCTGCTACAACGCTTGATTCAGGATTTTCATCTCCAACTCTTCTAGCATCAACAACCGATTGGACAAAATTGTTGATGCATTTTTTGGGTGTGTACTGAACGAAGCGATAAATTTTGGTGCATTTTAGCCCAAGACTAAGGTAAAAATTGAGTAATGGTGTTATGACTGTTCCATTCTCCAACTTGAAGCTTGAAATTAACATGCGTTGCGGTTGCTTGAGTAAATCGTTATCAATTGCATAATCCCTCATATAATCACCAATATCTGCTCGACTAACATTAAAGTTTTTAAAGATTGGTGGAAAGTTCGAGAACTTGTATTTCAACCCATCTGGAACTTCGAGATCACACTGAACGTAACCAAATAGTTTATCTTCTCTTATCTTTGTAAGTAGAGATTCTTGAGTCAGAGGTAGCTTGAATGGGAAATTGTTTCTCACGTGAATTTTTACAGATTCATCACCTTTGACAGTTTCCCACCAGTTACATTCCCATATCTCAACAACTTTATATCCTTTGTTTCGCAAATAGTCTCGTCTTAGTTCATCGTATTCCCGTTTCTTTAATCCTTTCTGAGTCTCTTCCTCTGACATGCTTGCTCTTGCTTCCTGACATGCACAAAAGTGAAAGTAACAACCCATTGCTTCAAAAATAGTTTTACAGTGAGCACAAAATCCGTCTACATTAAAACAATCAATCTTTTTCTGAGTTCCAGTTGTGTAGTAGCTTTCAATAGTGCAGTTAGGACGTTGAGATTGTAGGTACGACATAACCATGTTCTCAAATTTCCTCGATTTATTTTGTCTAGTTTTAAACTTCTGAGAGTCTGAATCAAACTCCCATCTAGTGTAAAGTCCAGTGGGCATTTCTTTACACATTGAGAAGGGGTAAAGTTGACTGGCGTCTATACCCACAATTGATTTGCAAATGTTTTCTGTGTTTCGAATGTAGGTTTGATCCACAATTGCTCTTCTAGTAAACACAATAGAGGGACCACCGGTCATATCTTCGCGTATTTTATCATGTAAATCTTTGTCTGCTTCAACGAAACGATAGAATTTGCTATTAGTTGATTTGTGTAGACAAATATTTGCTAAATTAGGTAGTGTGCAACCCAGTTTTAACATATCAATCCCTTTGTTATGATAGAATTCCATCATTTTCTGCATCGCTTCTAGTGTCGGGACAACATCTTTGTTATTATACCACCTGACAAAGTCTTGAAAAGTTGTCATTTGTTCGTGCTCCCACACACTTTCCAAGTAATTGTAGTTGTCGAATCCCGAGGGGGGCACTACCTTCAACCTAAGTTTTTTCAGAGCCTCCTGTTGGGAAAGTCCACTATTCAACAATTTTGTGAAATCCGTAAATTCTTTTTCCAAGGGATTGTGATCTCTCAACTTACTAAAGAAACATTCGTAAGGGGGTAGGAAAGTTACATCCAATTTGTTTGGTGAGTCGAACCATTCATAAGGGAAAAATCCTTTGGTCTCATTTGTCTTGTAAGCTTTGAGGAACGAATCTAGTGATGTTGCTCCACCAAGAAAGTTTAGAATATCGAGAAACTGAACATCGCCAAATTTAAAGGATACAAAATGATTAGCTTTTTTAATAACCGTTGGTTGAATATCGCGCTCGTGAATGAGGTAGGGTAGTAAATAAGACTTGATAAGATTCAGATCATATTTCCCGCTGTTTAATCCAAATACAGGTAAAATGCTGACATAACATTCAAAATGTTGTTGTAGTTCGAGAAGTTGATTTTTCTGAATTTGGAGGAATTGAGTCGACATATCAATTTGTTCTTCTTCGATATATTGAAATTCAAACATTGGAGTACTCTCATCTTTCCTTCCATTTAGCTTCTCGAAAATAGAACTTACTCTGTTTTTAATTGCATTTTCAATTGAGGAAAATTTTTGCAACATTTCTGCTTTACTTCTGCTAGCTAATTCTTCTAATGCTTCAACAAAAGATACAATCAGTGTCTTGGGGTCTCTGTTGCAAAGGAAAATAGTTTCTTGTAATAAATTAGAGGAAATTGACACAGATATTGGTTCATGTTTTCCTATCCAAGTAGTTGTATTGGTATCTTTTAGTTCATTAGATGGAACGCAGATTGATTCGAAGTCAAATACAGCCAAGTTTTTGAACAATTTTTGTTCTTCCTCATATCCAATTCCAAAACCGTCAAGTTTATCGAACAAAGTTTCTCTCAAAGTGTAAACACTCTTCGGATAAATGTGCTGTATCCTATCTTTACAAGATTTCACGTGACGGTGGAAATTACCAGCACGCTTAATAAAGGTATCACAATTAGGACAGCGGAATCGTTTGGAAAACGTGTTGATATCATCAACATAGCAAATGTGGTTGTTGTAGCGCAGTAGATTAATGTTGTTCTCGTACATCTCAATACTTCTTCTGGCAAGTTCACCTACAAAATCCCCGTCCTCAATGTCAATGTCATAAATGAAAATGTTGTGTTTTATAGCATTTTCAACAAACACAAGGTGATCCATTGACACTCCTCTAAAGTTAATTGCGTCATGACCAGACTCGTGGAGAAGGTCACTGAACAACTTAGCTGCGTTTGTTTCCAGCTCAGCTGATCCATACAAGTGAACAGCCACAGCTCTAAACAAGCAAAGGTAGTCCTTGTAGGTTTCTCCGTATCCATTCGTAACAAGACAATTTACATGGTTTCTCTTCAACAACTGTTCAGGTATAACAGCATCTAAACATCCCATTGGGATATTGTTGAGAAGAGCACAGAAAACTGTTACATTCGTAGTTAGTGCATACCGCCATTTTGTGTTTGCCCTTTCTTGAGCACAAGTCTCAATCAAATCCAATTTCTCTACTCTATCCTGAAGTGAGACTAAGTCTCCCTTAGAACAAAGTAAATGAGACTTCTCAAAGAAGGTGTTGTTCTCATGAGCATAAAAGTATCGGTATTCGTCTGTGTCAACATTTCGTAAAATAAATCCCAGGGATAAATTTATTTTTGCAGCACAGTTAAGCTTTTTAAACACTTCCTTCAGTTTTTCATTAATTTCGCTGGGATCAAGTCTCGACAATTTAAAATTGAATACTCTATGTCTCCCATTCTCCATCTCAGTATGTCAAAGAAGTGTTGACAGGCACTAAGTTCCTGCTGTAACTGTTCGTTGTTCCTATCCAATTCTTCCGATTCTAGTACTTCTTTCAAGCTTTCGCTGGATTTGGTTCCAACTTTGGTCGATGTTCCGTGTTTCCGTCTCTTATGTTGTTGAAGAGAATAAAAACTTGGAAATTCCTCCAAGCATATAGTGCACACTGTACTAAGCTTCTTTTCTTGAGGAGCGTGATGCTTAGCAAGGTGGTAGTTCAAGTCCTCTTTCCTCTTTGTGTAGAAATGTGGACACTTGGGACATTTTAAAGTCCCACTATCACACGATTTTTTGTGTCGAGCCATTTGCTGCTTGACAACCATTTTCTCGCACTTTGAGCATTTGACAGGTAGATTTCTATCAAGAGAAGGCATTGTATTGTTGTGATCCAAAATAAATTGAATAAATTTTAAGTAAATTGCCGAGCAACTGTATCTGATAACAAAGTGAGAATGAATACAATTTTTGGTTTTTTAGTTAGAATAACTTTTATGACTAATTATTTCCATATAAGGAAATGACGAAATTTCTATTTTTAGTAACATTACGCAATACGAAAGTTCAAGAACTTCCTACGAAGCAGTCACAGTGTTACATAATACATTGTATTTAAATCCAGAAAACATCAAAAATGTGTAACCTTATTCCTTGGAGGAAAATCGGAAATCTTAAGTTATATTTATTTGTCATATTGCTGATTTGTGTTACTTTTTTACAAAACAATACTATTCATCCCAAAACAGACTTCTTAACAAAATCTATCTGTCAGATGTTTGCTCACTTAGAGAATACAAATATTATTGTAAACAAACTAATTTTCTAATTTCATCGATAAAACACTAAATGTGTTTTTACAATAATATTAAAACATTAGAGAAGAAAACTCCTACTTTAATTGAAGATAACTTATATACAATTGACGTTAACGTGATTATATTACAAACTACAAACCAATCAAATTTTAGTATTAAGAAACTTGTTGTAAAAGTTAATGATATCGTTTTGCTTATCTCATTCTCTCCTTTAACATTTTTTTATTTTAATAGATTAATACGTGAAATTTTACTCATTTGTGAAACATGTTGATCAAAAACCACTTACAAATATTGGAGAAGATTTACAAGAGAAAAGAAGGTATACCTGATTCATACAAAATTGACGAAATTGATGTAGATTCATACTTTTTTACAATTTTTTGGACATTTTCACAAAATCCAACAGAATAATCCGATTTAGTAAAGGACTTGAGTATGCAACGTTCTCTATTAAAAAATTTGAATATGAGGAGTTTATTGCGAAACAGTCTTTCGATTTATCCTCAGAATTGCATGTAAGCAAATACGAATTGTTGTTCATTTTGAACTCCGTCCCCGATATATTGGAACAGTACAGAAATATTTCACAAACAAACTTTGTTCCTCTCCCAGAACCAATAACAATAACTTCTTCACTACAGAGTGCTTTGTACTTCCATTATTACAACGACTACAATGCAGTGGGAGTACTGATCAGGTTCGGAATTCGTTTACCTAACGTATATATACAGAAATTTGATTCCAAAAATGGAACATTTTCCGAGATTGATCTGAAATTTGACGAATTGGAAAAAATTTATCAAAGCTTGACTTTTTTGGTAAATTATGTCACTTCATTTCAACTTAAATAGACCATTTTAGGTAAAAGCATAGTCGGAAACCTGTATGTATCCTTCACTTCCTACCTTGTTAGAAAATTTTACCCAAATTTGGATATGAATTTCAGTTCGTCCAGAAATTTCAAGCTAAACGTCACTTTTTCTCATAAAATCTTCCATCTTTGGTTACTGTTGTCTGATTGGACAGAGCACACTATATATAGAGGTTGTTGATTTTGACATTATCATTTGATCCAACGTCTCTGAAAACATCATCACTACTTTCTCACATTATACTAACTACTCCTCAACATTTTATCCTGCTATCGAGCTCCAACATTCACTTTCTTTTTGTTTAAAAATACTTACTTTAGTTCTAACTTTTGTTTAAATCTAATTTATATATTCTGTTCCCTTCCTAAGAAGGAAATCTGCTGCTTTATAACTTTCTCTCCACTGATTGCTTTTATCACGTTCTCGACAAGAATCTTTTCATCCATTCTCATCACTTTCTAACAAAAACCTCTTCTATCCTTTATTCCAAAATGGAGTTCACCGTTCAAAATAATAACCTTCTGTACTCATTTTCTTTTACTGAGGATATTGCTCGGATAGGAGTTCGAGATTTATCAAACGGACTGTATGAGTCTCTGATCACTTTACCCATTACTGTGTGGCACATTATTGAGCACCAGCGACAACAGTTTCATACATATCATCAGGGACAGGTCCCAATCACAGAGAATCAACTCGGAACTCACGCGATGGGACACGAAGTTGCTGTTGTCAGTGGACACCACTATCCTCACGTTAATGGATCTGATTTTCCTGCCAACTACGTAGCTGAAAATATTCAGTACACATTTCCTTGGGAGGAAGGGCAAATTCCAAAAAGTTGGTTCACTACACCGGATGTAGGTGAGGTATCAGGCCCGGAGGTGGAAAATAATCTTCTCCAAATAGCTTCAAGAGCTCATAGAAGAGAACATAGCGAGTTGAGTATTGATACTAGTACCACCACGTCATTTAACGATCTGGAAAACTTTGATCCAGCGCAGTACTATGGATCTACTGACATGTCAACTACACCCTCGATGACAACCCCATCGATTGAGGAAGGAACAGCTCACAACCCTATCTTTTTGAGTGATGTACCTAATACTCCAGTCACTGTTCAACCAACTCAACTACCTGGTAGAATTGAGCGACAAAGAGGTTTCGGTAATGAAATTCAGAACTTACCAGAATATGTTATTGAAACTCTTTTTGAATGATTTCTATGTTCAATTTTGTAAACTATTTTGTATTTGTTCGTAAAAATAATAAAGTTTCTGAATACCTTTTGGGTGTTTCGTATTAAATTTACATTTTCAATTTTATAATTATTTTATAGTTTTCCAGAATAAAAGATTAACACGAAAGGTTACTTGATAATTTAGGTACTTGGTTATTATTGAAAATTTGTTTTTCGACAATTAAGAAAAATACCGAATTTAATTTTGATATTTAAGAAAATTGTCGAATTTATTTTCGATATTTAACAAAAAATGTCGAGAAAAAATTCGATTTTTAAGAAAAAATTACTGTTACAAATCCGATTTTTAAGCTGCAAGAACAGATTCAAAACTTGTCATTTTAAAAATTATTAAAATTTATGTTTTTTGCTTAAAATCATACCGTAAAACTAAGAAAAATGAGAAAAAATTGCACATTTTGCACGCACAGTTTGGTAACATTTTTGATTTTTAATGAAAAATCTGAGGTTCTATTTTTGACTTTTAACAAAAAATGTTGTGTGAAAATTCGACATTTAACAAACAAATCGACTTCAATTTTCGACTTTTAGAATATACACTAATAATAAAACATTTTAGTACAAACACTTTATTACTTTCTAACTTCAAAGTACAACATGGGGTTATCAATTATTCCATGACCATCTAGTAAACAATCAACAATTTTTATTAATTCACTCTCATACTTTGAGTTCTTAAGAGACTGAATTCGGTCGAAGAAGGATGATCTCAATGTTTGTGTGCTTGCATTTCTTTGCTCAGCTCTCAGTAGATGTCTCTTGAACTTTTTTCTACTCAATCTCTTCTTAGACACGCTGGGTAGTTTTTCAACAAATTTGTTTTCCGAATTATGTTGTACCGCTCTCTTCAATTGGGTGAAAACAAGTCCTGCTTCTTCGTTTGTGTGACCGAAAAACTGATGTTTATATAAGGTGTATAAGCAGTCCACTGTCTGATATTGAAAAGATAAATCATCCAATTTTTGGAGTAATTCATTAATGGAAGATGAAATGAGAATTATGTGATAAGAACAATTTTTCAGAGGACAAAAAGTGTAATTGTGAGACGCAACAGAGTACTCACTAGTAAGCAAGTAAGGTTTATAATCCTTAACTGATACGCAAATGAACAAGGCTTTCTCACAAAATTTTTTATAAAAGTCAGGTAAAACTTGACACATAACTGCTGCCATTCTGTAACCAAAGTGATTTTGGAGTGATTCTTTTAAACTACCGTATAAGGAAATAACGCAATTCAGTTCAAACACAGCGAAAATTTCATTTGAAAAATGACACAGTTCAAGAGACAGCAACTCAGAAAAATCCGTTGTTTTACTTGCTCTAAATATTTCAAACACTATTACTCGCTAATGCAACACAGACGTGCTAAACATCAAGATAAATATGCTGCTCTAGTTCAAATGTTTGCTCAACTTAAAATTTCTGACTAAGTTTCCTTATAAGGAATTTTTGCAAAATGACGCAATTGAACTTTCCATATTTGGAAATGAAAGAAGGATAATGACATCATTACCAAATAAAGGTGATCGGAAACAATAGAGGAAGTAAAATTACAAGTCAAATCATTCAATTAATTTCTCTCTGTCACATTAAGTTGATAAAATGTCTCTCTCTCAAGTCTCTCCGTTTTACTCGAGTGCTCCGTCTATGTTTACCGATTCTCAACCTAAAACTGGAACTGATTCGGTTCCATTTTATATAGACTTTGGTTCTAACCCAAAAAGATTTGGGAGATTTACTGTGTCCCAGATTTTTAAAAACGGACATAATTATTCCGAACCAACTTTCCAAGTCTTCAAAAAAGAATTTTGGAACATTTGAGAAGTACCAACAACTTCGAATAGGAGATTACGAATTCAAGAAATTCTGTTTCCTCAAGAACAATATCCTGGATGGGGAGTTGGAACTGAGTTAGCACCCGACTCAATTTGATAAGAACCCATGTATGGAGGATGTGCTGCAACGATGTCACAAAGTCAGAGAGGTCAGCATAGGACGAAATCGACGAATATATGTGACTTTCATTCAATACGTTCAGGAGAATCCAGCCTCCATTTATGTGCAGATTCGGCTCTTTTGTCGCAAGGAAAACAATGAGTTCAAGCAGGTGACTTATGTCAGCTACACTTTGGACGAGTTCAAGGAACTGATTCAAAATTTGAATGACTTTTCTAACATTGAACAATGTACATTTCAATAATAATTGTGTGATTTTGTAATATGTCTTTGTCTTCTCTACAATAAATTTTTCATTTTAAAAATCTTTGATCTGAGAATGAGTTGGGATATTGGTTGCTCAAGAAACATTTTTTTGAGTCTCAGAGACAAGTCAAAGGTTTTTCACGTTAGACTTCATTACGAACTTAAAAGATATTCGTATACTGTTCTTGAAGCTCAAAATTTTCCCAAATTAGAAAATTTGGACATAGAGTCCCAAATTTCAGAATTTAAGTGGGTTATTCACAACGGATTACGCAGAACAAGTCTTTTATATCGTTCAGATAAACAACAAGTTACCATTTCACAACATCGTGGGAACGGATATCAGTGGAGTTTTCTGACAAATATTGAATTAAAAAAAGAAGAGTACGAGAACTTACTAGAGCATCTCCCTACACTTTTATCTTATATTGAAAAGTTTAAGAAAACTTGCATTGACATGGATGAAGGAACTCAAAGTTGATGGATATTGTCATTCTTGTCAACATATTCAATTGCTAAGGAAGCATCCTTTCAATGTTTCCCGAAAATGAAAAACGCAAAAACTGTTTTTAGCGGCCTGTAAAATTTGGGACGAGAATATAAATTTGGAGGAAATTAACCAAAAATTTCCTCATGGAGGACTTATCGGTTATGGAAATTCCTTTTTAGATTTTTTCTTTGCTAGATTGAAAGTTTTTCGATTACATGCTATACTACACGATTCTGCTGGAGCGGTTAAAGCAACTACAAACAAGGGACCAGGATACTGTTACACGTTACCAAATTTTCCAAGCTCATGTTTCTTGGGACATTTAACTGGGTTAATCTTTTGTGTCTTTATTTAATTTTATAATCCTCAAATTTTCAAAATGCTAGACTGCTAATCATTTTTGTAATAATTCAACCTAGAAAAAAGAATGTCTCTCGTTGTGTTTGATATTGAGTGCTTGGAAGGGAAAATTGTCAAGGAGTTGGGTGTTTTCAAGGATGGAATTGTATTGGGATACAGTTTCCTCCCACCCAAAGACTATAAACCTACTTTTCAAGCAAAATGGAACACTAAAAATTTACATGGGATTAATTGGAACAATGGAAAACTGGAATACACTGAGTTGTCATCAATCATTCACCAACATTGTTCACCTACAACAGAATACTTTGCAAAAGGGTTAGAGAAGTGTAATCTTCTCTCAAATTACTTGTGTAAAGATGTGGAGAATCTAGATGATCTTGGTTGTCCAAAAGTTTCCAAACTTCTCAATAACTCGGATACTGACTGGGATTGTAGCAATTATCCGTATCGACACAAAAAGACATTTCACTGTGCAGAGAAGAAAGCTTATGCTTACGGAACTTGGACTCTGGATTTTTTTGATAACGTATAATATTTGTAATTTCTATTTGTATTTGTGATCGTTTTGTAATTTATTATTTTTATTTTACTACTTTTGAAATCAGAGAGAAGTTGCATTCCCAGTTCAAAAAATTGATTTTCCCTTAAAAATAAGGTATAAATGACCGAGCATACAGATAACGGTTTAAATTTAGGTAATTTTGTCTTTGATGATAATAACCAGGAACGACAATCGTGGAAATGTTTTGGACAGACTTGTAATAGATCTCTGGTGGTTTTTTTGTCCCAATTTTTTGTTATTTTGTTAATATTAGCGTGCTGTATAGTAAGAATAACTCTTGCCGAAACTTGTGAAGAAACAACAGTTTGGATTGCTATCTTATCTAGTACAGTCGGTTATATTTTACCTTCTCCTAAACTATGAACAAAATAATCTCTACTAAGGAACGCATTTTTATTTCATTGGTGGGACCAAGCGGGTCTGGAAAATCTCATCTTATCCATGATTGGCTAATTATTGGAACTTTTCAACCCGATTTTGATAAAATTTACTATTTTTATCAACATTATCAATCACTTAACGGTCTAATGTCCAAAAACATTAAAAACATTCAATTTATTCAAGGAGTTGACTTTGAGTTCATTCAGAGTCTACCCAATAATGGAACAAAGTATTTGCTGATTTTTGAAGATTCTTGTGAAGAAATCTCAAGCTCGAAAGAGTTTGTTAAAATCGCGACAGCTGGAAGACACAAAGGTCTTAGTACAATATATATAAAGCATAATCTTTTTCATCAGAGTAGGTTGGGAAGAGATATTGAGTTACAAAATACTCATATAGTTTTATTCAAGTCTCCTAGAGATGTTCTCCAGATTAACACTCTTAGTCAAGAGCTCGGGTTAGGATCACAATTAAAAGATTGGTATACAAAAGCTACTTCAATCCCGTATGGTCACTTACTCATTGATCTAACTCCGAAAACAGTCGACTCTCTTAGATTTTGCAGAAACAGTGGTTCTATTCCCACTATTTTTTTTCTCCCTAAAACGAAACAAGAGATTACTTTTTTGAACGATGAACACACAACATCTCTCTACGCTGATAACGTTCCAAACGTATTCCCAGAACTTCAAGAAATCGTTCCTAAGAAATTGTCCAAAAGATTTCATTCAGTTTCTAAACGAATGCATAGTAAACCTTCTCGGGGGACAACTACAGGAAATACAAAAACAAGACGTAATAAAGTACAGAGACGAAATTCATCAACTCGTGCTAAAAAGAACCGGAATAAATAAAAGAAGAGCAATTTTAAGTTCACGAAAAGGAATAGAGCTCATATCAATTTTGACACCATCTATCATTAATCGATTGTCTTGAAATGGAACAGTTTGTTTTGATTCCTCAACACCTTTACGAACAAAAATTCAAATTAGAAGTTAAAAAGTTGGACACTTTTGAGCAGAAACCAGTTTCTGTCCCAACACATTTGAACCCTAATTACAAGGAAATCAGCAACAAAACCAGATCTTTAAAGAACGAATCAATTGTAGATCAAATTTTGAATTCACCGCGAGTCAAGCTATCTCTCAACGACACAATTTTATTAGATGGAAGAGATACAGAAGTAGCTTTTGCAGATTTTATTTTTGCATTAAAAAGAAAGAACGTTGATTTTCCCGACATATATTACACAATACTTGATGCTACCGAAATAAATCCGCAAAAAGTAATAAACAAAGCTGCCAAAAGCAAAGACAGAGGGAGCTGGATTCCTTTCAAAATCTGAAAAAGCCAAGCTACAAAGGCTGTATAGAGATGGAAAAGCCGCATATGGATCAATTAAAAATCTACAAAAGGCAAGTGGGTTATCCAAAAAGAAAGTTGCCTACTTTCTACACAGTAAAGATTCCTACAGAAAGTATCGTCATGCAACACGACATTTCAAAAGATTACCAGCATTTGCTAAGCGAATCAATGAGATCTGGTGTCTCGATCTAGCTTTTATGGATAAATTATCGGATACTAATAATGGAGTGAAGTATTTATTAGTATGTGTTGACGTCTTTTCTCGCTTTGTTCGTGTGCAACCAATGAAGTCAAAGTACTCTACCGATGCAGTTGTAGCTTTCAAAAAAATGTTGCGTAAAAAAAGTATGCCCGCGAAAGTATGGGTTGACCAGGGAACAGAGTTTAGTGGTGAGTTTCAAAAATTTTGTATGGACAAGAAAATTAAAATTTACTATACTAGAAGTGAAACGAAAGCTGCTGTAGCAGAACGAGCCATTAAATCCCTGAAAAACATTTATCGCTATATGGAAGAAAATGGTGATAAATACATGAGAAAAATGGATTCCTTTGTCAAAACTATGAACACAAGAGTTAATCGCTCAACAGGTAAAGCTCCAAAAAATATAACAAACAAAGACTTTTTGTCAATTTTTTACAGAAACCCAATTAACCAATATAAACGACCACGTTTTAAAGTTGGTGAAAATGTTCGTATATCAAAAAAAGATATTCCATTCAGAAAAGGTTATAAATCACAGTTCACAAATGAAATATTCAAAATTGTTAAAGTTGCTACTTTTAAACCGCCAACCTATAACCTTTGTGGAGAACAAGGTGATGAAATTCTAGGTAAATTTTATGAACAAGAGCTTTCAAAGTGTATCATTTAAAGATGAGTTCTTTCACTGTTGAGTTGGTTTCCAATGCGTCGTTTGATTGTTACCCAAACAATACACTAAGTTCTTTCACGAATTTTCTACCTGAACAAATTAATCTTGATGGAGAATGGGAGGTAGCGATAACAGAACTGTCGTATCCTTCCTTGTACCAAAACATAACAGAGGGTAAATTCTTCTATCTAGATGAAGCAACACCAGATACAAAACCATCGGATTATTACACACTTGATCCAGGTCTATACCCCTCGATCTCTGATATTGTCAATGAAATGAATAGAAAAATTCAGGAACGTGAAAAATATGAAAAAACGCCCATCAAGTTACACGTTAACAAAATTACACAGCGAATTTCTTTGAGTCTTCCAAATCAGAACTCTTTACTTGTCGTTTTTAGTGCCGATCTTTGTCATGTCTTTGGATGCGAAGAAGCTGTTTATGGTATGGGTGTTTTCATGAGTGGTGGTGGTCCACATTTTCCCAAGTTTCCTTATGACATTGTACGAATACACACCTTAATGATATATAGTGATATTGTTGAATACAATATTGTGGGTGATACAAAAGCTGCTCTTTTACGATGCATTCCGTTTATATCAAAAGTTAAGAATGGAGATATCATCTCAACGGGACAATACATGAATTATCAAAATTTTCCAAACTTACAATTTAAAAAAATTCTAAAAAACTCATTCCACAGCATAAAACTCGAGCTCCGGGACTCTTATGGTGAAAAAGTTCCTTTCAACTCTGTTGGTGTGACAAGAGCGGTACTAATGTTTAGAAAAACTTCTGACAATCATTTTTAGATTTAAAGTTGTAGAAAATGGTTGCTGATAGTGATTTACCGTATTTTCGTGGTTATTCAAGACAGAGGGGAAGAGGATTCGGAGCGTTAGCACAAACAATTGGGAGGACAGCTTTTCCATTCTTGAGGAGATATGTTGTCCCAGCAGCAAAAAGAGTTGGTGCTGATTTGCTTGATATAGCTGCACCAGAAATTGGAAATGTTCTAACTGGAAAGAAAAAATTCAAATCTGTGGCTGCAGATGTTGGAAAGAAAACATTACGTAAACAGCTAGGTGGTGGAAAAATTAGGAAACGGCGCATAATTCGAAGAATTACCCCAAAAACCAGTCGACGTCGTCGAACTAGAAGAGATATTTTTTCTAAGCTAAAATGAATACTAGATCAACAAACGATAGCAACTTTCGTTATGGTCACTTTACGAACTCTTGCTTTTGACAAAATTTTTGACAAAATTCCTGTTTTTCTACCAATTGAATCTTCTCACGTTCAAGAAGTTTATCCCAGTACTTCATTGGATGAAAGCAGCATTGAGTTCGAGTTTGAAACAGATAGAAGCATATATCTTGATATGAGAGATATCCACCTTCAAATCAAAGTTGGATTACAAAAGGGAAGATTGTTTGATGACTTTATGAAAAAATACGAGCATGGAAAAGCAGATATGGGAATGTCTTTCACAGATGATGATTTACATTATCTAACTCACGTCAACAATTTATTGCACTCGCTCTTCTCCAACTGTGAGGTGTATCTGAACAATCAACAGGTTTACAACTCAAATGGTCTCTATGGACACAAAGCTTTAATTTCCAATGAATTTAACGCTTCCACAAGAAATAATGAAGGTATTTTCGCTTGTCATGGATATGAATTTGAAAAAGAACCCAGCGATTTTGAGAAAAGCCCTTTTATAGATCGAGAGGAAGAACTTTTGCTGAAAAATGGAACTACTTATTACGGTAAATTAGCAATTGATTTGTTCCAATGTGAAAAGTTACTGCTTCCAAATACAAAAGTTAGACTGAAATTGATTCGTGCAAGACCCAATTTTTACATGATCTCCTACAATCCTCACGTCTCCCTTAAAGTTCTTGACTGTTCCCTGTTTACAAGACGTGTTGTTGTTAACGAAGTGTATCACCAGACTATCAAATATCAATTAACTCATCAACCTGCTTGTTACAACTTTATGGAAACAATTGCACGCACATTTATTATTCCTTCAGGACAGAACCAGTTTATTCAGGAAAATGTTTTTAACAATGCTCCAATCAGAAGAGTAGCTATTGCGATGAACACAAATTCAGCATTCACAGGACATTTTCAAGAAAATCCTTTCAATTATCAGAAATTTGGTTTACGAGAACTAAGAATTGTTCGAGGAGGTAGAGCTATAGTATCAGTTGATACAACCAATGACTGTAGGGCATATGTAACAACAATGAAAGCAATGAATTTTAACGAAGAGATTCCCGCGTTACCACATAATCTATTTCAGAACCATTACGTGCTTGTATTTGATCTCACTTCACTTCAAGATGCTGGAGAAAGTATTCATTATCCTGAGCTCAGCGGTGAAAGTATCCGATTAGAAATGTTTTTCGACCGCCCGCTAAGAAGCGTGACAGAATTAATTGTTCTAGGACAAAGGATGTCCACTGTTAAAATTGATCAGTTCGGAACGGTTGCTAAAAATGTCTGAAGATTTTTGCGTTAACGAAAATTTTTTCATATTTTTTTCAGTTTTTTATGGGTTTTACATCATTGCATTCTGCATTGGAACATTTTTGGGTTATATATTATCGTCACCCAGTTGCCATTCTCTTCACCAAATAATTTCTTAAAATGGACGTTAACTGGGGGCGAATTAATTCAAACTTTTTTGTTTACGTTCCTCTCCTAATTTTTCTTGTACTTCTTTTTATAATTATTTTATTCTACCCCAAATCCCATAACAATTCTGTTGACAAAATTAAAAAGTCAAGCAACCTTTTATTAGAGCAAGGTAAAAAGTCCAATGATTGTTGCTTTTATGAAGAGAATGAGTCTTTTCAGCTTGACTGTACAGTTAGAAATCCGTGTGTTAATGGTACTTGCGAAATAAAGCAGAGAAAAATTGTTTGTCATGGATAACACTTCCCTGAGACAGATTATTGAACGAATCCCAGAACTCAAATACCGCTATATTGGATCGTTTCCAGCAGATTGTGTTCCAAGGCTACCCACATTCAGTTTTGCTATCATCAACACTTCTCCGAGCAGTGAAGCTGGAGAGCATTGGATAATGATTGCTCGACTCAATCGAACTTATTACTATGCTGATTCTTTGGCTCGTCCAATCACAAAATACAAATTTTTGAATAAAAAGTATCAGAAAATGATACAACAACCAGTTCAGAAAACTGATAATTTGTGTGGATTTTACACAATATTTGCAGCATTTCAACTATTTAAATTTTTTCAAACAAAACTGAACAAGGTTCATGACGTTCATGTTTTAAACTTTATAAGTAATTATATGTAATTAGATAAATTTAATGTAAAATAAGTCGAAGTGTAATAAAGTCGGCAGTAATTTTTTTCTAAATTCCTTAATTCTTCGTTAGTTACTCAAATTTTTGTTGTCGACTTTATTAACTACTCGGCTAAATGTACTTTAATACTCTTTTCTTTTGTACTATCATCATGTAAACGTTTGATTAAATTTGTATTTGCATGTGCTTAATTTGTACTGTGTCTGTTATTTTGTACTTATTAATTCAATTTTTTCTTTTATTTAACTTTTTTCCATGTTATGAGCGCGTAAAAGTCCACTAGTACTGTGACAATGCCAGATCAGCAAGAGGTAGTTTCGATCTACCGACCTCTGGGTTATGAGCCCAGCACGCTTCCGCTGCGCCATCTTGCTATTTAGGGTCGGCTATACCTAATCTTAATACATTGCGGCGGCTATAACTAATCTTAATACATTGCGGCGACTATACCTAATCTTAATACATTGCAGCGGCTATACCTAATCTTAATACATTGCGGCGACTATACCTAATCTTAACACATTGCGGCGGCTATACCTAATCTTAATACATTGCGGCGACTATACCTAATCTTAATACATTGCGGCGGCTATACCTAATCTTAATACATTGCAGCGGCTATACCTAATCTTAATACATTGCGGCGACTATACCTAATCTTAATACATTGCGGCGGCTATACCTAATCTTAATACATTGCGGCGGCTATACCTAATCTTAATACATTGCAGCGGCTATACCTAATCTTAATACATTGCGGCGACTATACCTAATCTTAATACATTGCGGCGGCTATACCTAATCTTAATACATTGCGGCGGCTATACCTAATCTTAATACATTGCGGCGGCTATACCTAATCTTAATACATTGCGGCGGCTATACCTAATCTTAATACATTGCGGCGACTATACCTAATCTTAATACATTGCAGCGGCTATACCTAATCTTAATACATTGCGGCGACTATACCTAATCTTAATACATTGCGGCGGCTATACCTAATCTTAATACATTGCGGCGGCTATACCTAATCTTAATACATTGCGGCGGCTATACCTAATCTTAATACATTGCGGCGGCTATACCTAATCTTAATACATTGCGCTGGTTATACCAATAAACATGTTGAAATTTACTGCGAGGGGAATTATCCGTTAATTCCCGCTACCTGTACAATTTCCCGCCTGTACAATTCCCGCGCGCGCTGCCTGTACAATTCCCCGCCTGTACAATTCCCTGCGCGGAAAGGCCAATGACCGGCTCCCAAAAATGCGGCTGATCTACTCACACTATACTACTAATACCCTGGTCCCTATACTTAATCTTAATACGTTGCGGCGGCTATTCCTAATCTTAATACGTTGCGGCGGCTATTCCTAATCTTAATACGTTGCGGCGGCTATTCCTAATCTTAATACGTTGCGGCGGCTATTCCTAATCTTAAAACGTTGCGGCGGCTATTCCTAATCTTAATACGTTGCGGCGGCTTTTCCTGATCTTAATACGTTGCGGCGGCTATTCCTAATCTTAAAACGTTGCGGCGGCTATTCCTAATCTTAATACGTTGCGGCGGCTATTCCTAATCTTAATACGTTGCGGCGGCTATTCCTAATCTTAATACGTTGCGGTGGCTATTCCTAATCTTAATACGTGGCGGCCGCTATAACTAATACGTGGCGCCCGCTATTACTAATCTTAATACATGTACGCCTATACCCTATCTTAATACATTAGTGTAGACCCTCTCTCAAAAATTACTCCTATACCCTATCTTAATACATGGGGTCTACACCCCCCCCCCCCCCCGGGGTGACTTGCTCACCCTATTACTACTAATTCTTGAGTATAAGAGTCTTGAGTTTTTTTATTTCTAATAATAATTTTGAAAAGGCTCTATTAGGGTTTTTTCACCTATAGAGCATATGTGGCTCTCATGAAAATGACAGCCCGATTCTAACCCAATAAGTCTAGTGGTCTACTCAATTACTGGTGGTCAACCTGTCTATCTTATTTCTTATTTGTTTCAGTTCCATGGAAGGCCGCAAGCGTCTATCGCGGCTATTTTCTTGCAATCTGCCGACTATGTTTATTATACATTTCAACTTTAAAGCATTCTCTCGTGGATAACAAAATGGTTTAATCTGTAGCTGAGCATTTTTTATGCCGCAATGATTGCCTTTTGATCATTAGTTTTTTAATAGCCGCACAGCGATAGCTGGGGCTATTATTGGCCTTCTCTTGGTTTTTTTTTCATTTCGTCGTCATGATTTTTGTTACGACCATATGACGTCACAGACACTTTTTGTTCATTCGTTGACTATGTTTATTTTACATTTCATTTTAAAAACAAGTGGCGTGACTTTGTTTCACTTTCATTTTAAAGTAAAGCGATAAAACGGTGTTTGAACAAAAGTTCGCTTTCTCGATTGTGGTTTTTGTTCACATGCGGCTATTTGACTTCAATTTTTTTTCGTTTTTTTTCTGAATTGTTTTCCAATCCATTCATAATCCATACTTCGTCTGATTTTTTGTTTAGGCAATGGAAATTCTTTGAAATATTTCAGGACTTTGTTTCTTTGTCTTTTCGTTTTAATTTTCTTTACACAGCAAAGCTGTAGAAATCAAGTTGTCGGAATGACTTTTCCTCGCACTAACGGCGTTTTTGCGTGTGATGTAATTTCTCACTCTTTAGCCAAAATTTTTAGGTCATTTGTATATGATCTTCTGTGACGTACCTAACTCAATAAAATAACTTTAGCACTTTGAAACTTAAGTTTAGTTTGAATTAGTTAAAGGTCAAAGAAACTCATATGCTGAATGAAGTTTAACATGCTTTATTAATCTATCGCTGAATGTTTTTTAGATAGCTTTTGGAGCGGCGACAATAACGTTTCAATTTACATCTCATTTTTATCTATATTATACGGCACAACAGTCTATTTCACCGTTATTACGTCAGTCTGCCGGCTATGTTCTTTTTTTTTACTGCCAACTGTCTTTAGGAAGAAAAACGGCTGAAGCGAGAGCAAGAAGCACAAGAGTTGCTCCAAAAACGACAGTCCTTTTTGGAGAAAACGAAGAACCTTGTGAATGTAATTGGAGAAATCCCGACAGATGAGCCGACTAAGAAACCCAAGTCTAAGGCCAAGAAGAATTACGACATTTACAGCAGCGGAGATGAGGCTGGTGGATCCTCGGGTAAGCCAAGACCAAGAAACAGAGGAGAACGAAGCGGAGGCGGAGGTGGTGGTTCAAAGGGTGATAGGAAGAAGCCTGGAAGCGAGAACTACAGGTAAAGTTATAAGATAAATGAATTTAATTCAGAAATCGTCCCATTCGGTTGTTTGGCTGAAGCGCATCGAGTTTTTAAACTCTACTAAAGTTGTTAATTTGCTCTGTTAATGAACCTTCAAAATTCAGTTTGACTGCTTGAAATTACAATTGGACTGATACAGCACCACCATCATTTGAGCACATCTTTCTGTGAATTTGATTATTGAGTCTACTGTAGTTGAATGTTTTTGGAAAGCTATAGAAATTAGAGGGCGTTTATTGCAAATAGTTATAAGGTGAATGGGACGGTGATTTTACGATTCATTGAGTGCGGACATGAAGGTCACTAGATTCTATCACATCTATAAGTGAAAGCTGATTGGAGTTTTGCTTTAATATAAAGTTCTTATAATATCGTCAATTTTGATAGAAATTTTTAATTTTAGTTCCACTTGCGGGTTGTGTGTAAAGTTAGTTTTTAAGCTGAGCTTGTAACGTCTATAAAGAGCTTAGACCGGAATGATAAAATTGCATTCTATGAGTACAGAAATTCGCTTCTAAGCTTATTCTAAAAAAATAAGCTAAAGAAATTTTACTTGAATCTTACCATGATAACCTTCATATAGCAGCGTAGGTGAAATTCTATGGAAAGGCTTAAAGTTTCAATAAAAGATAACCTTTTTTGTTCCGATCTCATCATTATTATCGGACGCACTGAACACTGCTCTCAGATGTTAGTCAGTAGTTTTATTTATTTCTCAAAGACAAATTCGGAAGAAAAAGATGTGAATTCACAAACATTACCGTTAGGTTAAATTCTTTCATGTTCAAGCATCAGGTATTATATGCATATAATTTTTGATAGGAGGAAGATGACGAAGGAGGAGTTGGAGGATCTGAACGACTTCATAGATGACGAGGAGTTCTTCCAGAATGCCAAGGTGTACGAGAAGGTTAAGAAACAGAGACTCGCTGTCACAGACGAGTACATGTCTGCTAAACAGGTCAGTCCGCACACTTATGCACTTCACTCACACCATCCTAAGTGTGACGCAGTTAAATTTATTTTCTCTTCATCAGTGGGGTGCTTATATTTCGAACGAATGATTGATTAACGGTTTTGTGAAACGATGATCAAATAAAGATACACTGAGATAAGACTTAAGCATTTTAAGTTTCAGTGCATTGTTTACTGGGAGTCTTAGAAGTCAAAAAAGCTTATACATCAAAGACAAAAAAAATGACATCAAAGACAAAAAAAGCTTATACGTGCTTGTGAAATTTCAGAAGTGGGACAAATAAAAAATTAAGTTTGAAATTTCTTTGAGAAAATATTTGAAAAGAACTATTGATATAGGAATGATGTTGTTGTGTTTAGAAAGCAAAAGTTAAATCCAAAGCGTATATTTCCTCATCAGACGACGACTCTGACGATGACAAAGGTGGCAAGAAGAAGTCGGCTCCTATTGCGTCCAAATCACCTCCATCTCCTGATACGAAGTAAGTACAAATTGAAAAGATATGGCTTACTTGGATTTTCATGATTTTTGAAGTCAAATTGTAGTAGTGATTTTGGTCGCACCGAAAAAGGAAATGGAGCGAAAAAGCGAGTGGCTTTGCGGCGTTTTGATTGTTTTTCTGAATAATTGTTTTTCTTAATAGTTTTCCCAATCCATGTATAGTCCACTTCAGGTCTAGTTTTTGTTTAGTCAATTAAAATTTTTTGAAATGTAGGTCAGGACTTGTCCTGTTATGTTTTTTATAATTCAAAGAATATGAATTGTATTGGAGCGCTGTCTTTTTTTAAGATCTGTTCGCTTATTTTCATGATTTTTGAAGTCAAATTGGAGTAGTGATTTTGGTC
This sequence comes from Convolutriloba macropyga, assembly GCF_964194025.1. Classification (NCBI taxonomy): domain Eukaryota; kingdom Metazoa; phylum Xenacoelomorpha; order Acoela; family Convolutidae; genus Convolutriloba; species Convolutriloba macropyga. The sequence continues at coordinate 59,697,151 of NC_134475.1, read as the reverse complement.
ACGCCGAAACAGGAAGTGGAGCAAAAAGCGAGTGGTTTTGCGGTGTTAATTTTTTTTGCTCTAATTTTAAAGTAGAGTGAGAAAACGGTGTTTGAACAAAAATTCGGTTGCTCGCTAGCGGTTTTTTGTTCACTTGCGGCAATTTCACTTATATTTTTTGTGATTTTTCGATTTTTGGATAGGATTTTTTTCTAAATGGTTTCCCCAATCCATTCATAGTTCATTCTAAGCCTAGTGTTTTGTTTGAACCAAATTTTCATTTCTCGTTAAAGGTTTTTTGTTCACATGCGGCATTTTGACATTGATTTTCTGTTTTTTTTTCATTTTATCTGATTTTTTTTAGAAATGGTTTTTCCAATTCACTCATATTCCGTTCTAAGTCTAGTTTTTTGTTTAGTCAATGAAAATTCTTTGAATTATACGTCAGGACTTATCCTGTTATATTTTCTTAATTCGCTTTACATTTTGATCACGTTTTTCGTTTTACATAAGTCACAATTTTCACGTTTGACTTCTGACTTACCTCACTCACTGTTTCAATTGAATGCATTTTAAATTGTTTCACTCATTAATAGCCGCGTCAGTAGTTCCAGGTGGCTATTATTGGGGTCCTGTTTTTCTTACTTCGCCTAGCAGATTTTTTCGTCTTATCCTGACTTCTTGGAATTGTTTTTTTTTCAAAGACTTCAGTGACTTCTATTGCTTTGTAGTTAAAATTCATGTTCGTAACGTCATTTCTGCTTTTAGGTCAATTGCGTGACTTACCTCACTCAAAAAATGACTTCTGAACTCACATATGGAACTTAAATTTTATGAACATTTACTAATTAAAGGTCAATAGTGTGCATCTAAGTTGTGCCAAACATATATGCTTGAATTGCGGCTATGTTTGAATTGCGTATTGGAGTGAATACGGTCGTCATTAGAGCAGAATCAAAAATGGGTTAAGTATCTGAAGCCCTGTCATTAAGTCATATTGCATTAGGTTATAAAAGTTCATTAAAGCGATTGCTAAATGGCATTAGTATTTTGTTTAATTGCATTCAGTTTTGAAGCGGAATTAAGTGGAATTTTAGAATCCAGCCGAATATGCAGAATTTGCACACCAAATAAGAGCACTTTTAACAATTCTGTCAATTTTTCTTAATTTTTTCTTTTTCTGTTTCGAGCGCAATGTGCGTCAAGCGCGTCAGGGAAGGCTATTTTCCGGCAATTTACCGGCTATGTTTAAGTTTTTGTAGTATTACAAATTAGGATTGTTAAACTCTCGACTTTGTTGTCATCGCTGACCAGGGATACTTGGGAGTGTATGGTACTGAGTATTTGCTGTTTTAGTGCTGATGGGGGTGACGGTCCAGCTAAGAAGAAAATGCGACTGGACTCAGACTCTTCAACAGCTGGAGATGCGGAATCTGACAAAGAAGATGCCGCTGCGGTACGTGTGCATTGTTTGAACCAGAATTTTTCCAAATTGTTTACTAAGATTTTGTCCAGCTTTTGTCGAAACTGTAGACCATTGCAGTCCAGAAGAACTGCAAATCAAATGCCGATTTTTTGATAAAGTGGAATAATAAGGAATAAATAACGAGATTTAAGCCAGCTGAATTTTCATACCTATTATTTTTGCTCTTTCGCAAACCTAATGGAAAAACCACTGCCTTCTTGTTCTTCAAATTTGTTTTTCTCACATGCGGCAGTAGCTTAGGTTAACATTTGATATAGATCCTACAAAGAAATCAGAGAATTCTTTCATTCTCCTCGTCATTCCTACCAAATGATTTGACTTAAGTTTTGCTTAAATGTGTCTAATCATATCAGCTAGAGCGCTAAATGCTGACTTGTGTTGGTACATATCGACTCGGCGCTTAAGTACATATTCGTGATGAAATTTTGATTCGCATTGTCTAACAGAAATATGATAATGATCAGTTGAATCAAAATATGCTGTGTTTTAGGCCTCCAAGTCAAAGACCAAGATTGGTGAGTCCCTGAATTTACAATAAATGTATATATTTGTTAAAAGATGGTAACGTTTGTTGCATTTTAGATTCGGATTCTGATTGATGCTCGTATTCGTGTCTATTGCAGAGGAAAACAATTTCAACAAATGTTTGCGGGGACCGAATATTTGATATTCGACGGTATTCGAAAATGGAATTATTTGGCTGTTCTTTCGTGATGATAATCATGATTATACTGTGAAACTTCTCTAGATGTTTTATGTCTTGTTGATTCGGTTGTATGCTACGAATAATAACTGTGCTTATAGAGTTTTCAATTTAGTTCCACTTCTCTCTTCTTTTTTGCAGAGTTGGTTACCTGTGTTATTCCTCTTTCAGCACCTTCTTGTCTGCTTGACCTTATTGTTTTCAGAAAAAAAACAACAAGTGGAATATTTGTTAAAACAACTGTTTGTTTTAAACTAAAATCGTTAACCTACTGTAGTTTTTTTTGCTCTCGATCGAAGTTTGAAGCATTTAATGTGAAAGTTTGTGTCTTTTTAATAATAGTTTGCGTTTCGCCATTTTTTTGCTCGCTCGAATGGCTTTTCGTGACAAGAAATAATAGAAACAGATTATGCTCGAAGGTACTAAAACACTCTAAAACTCTTTTAGAGCTCTAGTGAGCTCTAATTGTACGGTTCACCGAAGCAGCCGAGGAAGCAGAACTTTCTTGCAGCAGTCAAAGCCGACCTCTTGCCGGTCGTTTGATAGGAATTGTGCTGACTGTAGTCTATGTTCAACTGCTGCAAGTAAGGCTTATGAAGGGATTTTTGAGCACATTTGGCACAGTTAATTGCACTGAAAGCAAATTTTTCATTTTTTTGAGTTCCACTTTTGCTATCGATTGAAATTTTTTGAAGCTTTACACTTTATATGTTGTCCGCTTTTTTTATTATTTTCAGCTTCACTGTAGAAAATTTTGAGCATCGTTTAATTATTATCGTATAATCACAGAAAATAATTACTGCCGTTTAGCGCAGCTTTAAAGTTTCTGCTAAAATCGAATTTGTGACAATCCATAAATCAAGCCGAAATGAATTTGACTGCCATAGAGTTTTTCATTCGGTTGCATTTCGAAGCGATTTGGGATGGAATGAAACATATAATTGCTTTCAAACGAAGGTTGTAGCAACCATAGTTTTCCTGCGTCTTTTTTACTGCGATTTTCCGTCTAACGCTCTTAATTTTTTGTTCTCAAAAACGGGATATAGGCAAAGCAGTAGTATAAAATTCTGACTAGAACCTCAACGGGGGGGACGGACAATTACTGCAGCGTGGCAATCTACAACGGGGTGGGACATTTTGAGGTGGCCATCTACAACGGGGTGGGACATTTTGAAATTTTTTTAAAATGCAGTAAAATGTCCCCCCTATTTTTGAGGTTTTAGTCAGATTTTTTTGAAGATTTTATGGTGCTATTTTATTATTTCATTCGTCTTAATTTCTTTCGGCTATTTGAATTAGTTCATATTGATTTGCAAACTTTGCTAATTTCCCGCCATATTGTGCAGCGCTAGACAAATTCGCTTTAGCTAGACCTTGTTTTACTACGTAAATTCAGTCACTTAGAAGCGCTATTGTTCGCCGCTGTAAATTTTAAGCGTGCATTTATCCGATTTTAACAAAACCTAACCCAATTTTTAGCCAAAAATGTTCCAAATTTTCGGTTTTTTGTCCCCCCTCTAGGTTTTTGCGGCAAGATCTTAGAAAAATTTGCCGACAGATCAAAAAATCAAGATTATGGGAACCTAATAAAAGGTTTGGGGGGAACCAGGGAAACCAGCTTATAAACACTTTTGGCTAAAAAAACAAGAACATTCAGTCTTAAAAAAACTTCGTCTAGTCAACCTCTGGTTCAAATTCGAAAAGATCATTTCTACATCTCTCGTTTTGTTGATTACTTGCTCAGTACAAAAATCAAATTTCTTGAACTCTTGCTTGCTTTTTTTATTCGATAATCATATTACCGATCAGTTCTACTGTTCATCAGAGTTGGATGTGTATTAAATTGACGAACTTGCGTATTAAATATATTAAAAAAATTCAATGCATACAAATTTTTAATTAGATTTTTAGATTCTGTCCCAATTTAAAAACTTGCTTGTTGAAAGATTGTTTGAAAAAATAGAACTGATTCAAATAATATTTTATCGAAAGCTAGTTAAAGTGAGAAAAGAATAAAGTTCGTCAATTTAAAACTACACTTGTGCAATCAGACCTTGACTGCCAACAGGGTTTTCGTGTCATCCGTTTGTTCGGCAGTCCCTTCCAAAAGTAAAATTCTGATAATTGTGTCGGCTGGTGATATCTTCAACTTGGATGACAACTTGTAAGTAATTTGCAAGTTATAAACATTGATTAATTTGATTGGTATAAGAACAACAATTGATAACCATTATGGAGTTTATAATTGAAGTCAGAAAATTTTGGTTAGTATGGAGGGCTTTTAAATTGGTATGGAGGTCTTTTGATTTTGTTGATTTTGTATCCGTTGAGATAAATTTTAGGAAAATAAACCTAACTAACATTTGGATTTCCATAAAAATACACCTGCGCATGAAGGGGGGGGGGGTTAAAAAGCCGCTAAGCTGGAGGGGGGGTAAAAATAGAATAGATCTGTTAAATTGCTCTCGAAGAGAAGCAATTATTGTAAACATGTGTCTTTTTATGCAAAATGTTTGCTTGCCCGTTTTTGACTTTTCGAGTGACTTTTACGCCCTTGACTTTTTGTGTTTTGGGTGATCTACAATTCTCTCTCAATCACAATTTCAAGCAGCTGAACTGAATTTAATACTAAAAGTCAGTGCTTTTTAAGTCTCCCCGCCCTGACTCAAGCAGGCTGCAATTGATTAGATCTACTAGTCAATCGAGAGCAATTTTTTCTATGTTTATTTTATTGAATTATTTCGAGAAAAGTATTGTTTCAGCTGGACGTGAATTGAAGAAACATAACAGAAGTAATGCCAACAACTGAGAACAAAAAAAGTAAGCAATAAAGCAATAAGATTATCCATTCCAATAAGGTGTTTTGCAGAAATTTGCTTTGAATGATAACGTACGACCTGTAGACATAGAACGGAAAAATACTATTATACAAATCATAGAAAAAAGAAACTTGTCTAAAAAGACTGTAACAAAAAAAAATTTCACAACCTATTTAGAGTTTGTTCTCCGACCAATCAAAGAGTGCCTGAACAAAGGTTTTATTGATCTCAACCTATGTCACTGTGGGAAGTGTGAAGTTCCCGAAAAGTTCCAGGTAGAGGGCAGGGTTGTCGTTCAATTCAATAACGGAGAGCTTCTCATCTACCTTCGCAACAACTAAGTAAGAATTTTTTTACAGGACCTGATTACGGGAAGGAACTATCTGCTCTATCCGGTTTTTTTTCTGCTTTTTAACTTATCATACCAATGAACCGGATAAAATAAAAGGGTTTTTGAAAAAAATCTGGTCCTGTGTATTTTTAAACCAACTTTTGAATAGAAATTACAACGGAATCAGTCAGTTTATTTGACTCAAACATTGTTGAAAGGATCAGTAAATCACATACACAACTTTTTCTGGTTTCTCAAAAAAAAAGCTTAACGACAAAAATTACAAAGTAAATAAACAATTAAGCCAAGCCCGCGAACTTTTTTTTTGGTTTATACGTTTCATTAAACAATGTACAAATCTTTTATTTTCGATGTGTCTTTTTTGTACTGAATTATAGCCTTTGTATTTAATTGAAATAAATCTCTATATAAACTTTTGAAATGAGCTGAGAAAAGGCCAAAGTACATTTTGGGTAATCTGTTGGCAGTTTGTTTCAAGTCAAAATCAAAAATCCAAAATTCTAATGAAAGACTGTGAACTCTGGAGGTTGAGCTCGCCGTAGAAGTTCTGGTCGCGAACTTTTGAGATCGGCTTTGCAATATATTGAGGTGGAGATCAAGCAGCTTCTAGCAATCGAGCTAGTGGTTCGCGGCGCACGTTGAGGGAGTTTTGTTTTGGGGTGGAGGATTTTTGATTGAGACTTGAAATAACTGCTACTGGATTCTTGAGAGGAACTTTTTACTGCGAGAGTTGTTACTAGCTACAGGTTTGAATTACAATTTGTGGAATACAAGAGGGACCGGACGTTCAGCACTTCAACAAAAACTCTAAAAATTTTATCTCAATTGGTGCTTACTTTTGTATAGTTCTGTTCGCGGGCTTTTTAATGGTGAAAAACTTAGTTAGTCTGTGATCATGCATACACAAATCACTGAGTTTAATCTTCATCAGTTGATGAATAGTCTATAATGCGAGCTCTTGGTTTTTTCGCCGCTCCTTTTTTTGCGTTCTGCTTTCTCTTTTTGCTTTTCGGTGCTGGCAAAGTGACTTGATTCTCACTTGAATCACTTGCGTTATCCGATTCAATTGCTTGGTCCAAAATAAAACCATCGCAAGCTGGGTCTGTAGAAGACCCACTGTCCGATAACTCTGACATTTTGTCAAAATCTACCAAGTTTTCTTCTAATTCATCTTCACTATAATCACGTTGATAAAAACCTGGGTCTGGGGAGTTGAAACTTGAGTTGTGAATGGTGCTTGTTTGTGGAATGGTTGTTGTTGGTTGTTGCTTTGGCTGCTTATTTTTCTGCTGCTGGTTCTGTTTGCGCCTTTGCTGTGCATGCTGCGTGCTACCCTGCGCCTGCTGCGTGTTACCCTGCGCCTGCTGCGTGCTATCCTGCGCCTGCTGCGTGCTATCCTGCACCTGCTGCGAGCTATCCCGCGCCTGCTGCGAGCTATCCCGCGCCTGCTGCGAGCTATCCCGCGCCTGCTGCGTGCTTTCCTGCTCGTTTTGGCTTGCATCAAGCGAACCCCAGTCCGGCTCATCTAGTATTGCTTTGTAAAACATGTCCTCTCTCAATGAGTTGTGTCCATAGGGCAACGTTGATACTTGGTCACTTAATATGAATCTTTTATCATCATAGCCCGACAATGATTTCTTGTTGACAACTATTGTGTGAAGCCTGTGGTTGCTAGAGGCTATTCGGGTGTTGAGAAGACGCACAACCTCGCCGCCCAAAAGAGTTTGCTTGTATAATTCATGGGTCATGCTGCGCCGTGCATCTTTTGTGACCCCTTTGGCTGACTGTTTGGTGCAACCTGAGAAAAAAAAACTTGGTTTATTTCAAATTTATCCCGTTTTTTCATACCCCAAAAAAACTTGGTTTGTTAGAATGTTTTGCATATGCCTGTTGTTTTGATTACTTGTGTTTGTAGAGTGAAGGGGGGGGGGGCTAGTGAAAAAGACTTGCCTTCAGCAAGCTTGATTGAATACAGCTTTGGCTTGAGTCCACAAAACTCAGCAATTGGCCGGCTTCCCATCTCGTCTGTGAATTTAAGAGTGACTCGTGCATTGTCCCTGCTGTAGAGCGGGTGCTCAGGAGGGAAGTTTGAAAAATCAAATTGATCTGCAACCTGTTTTTTCTTCTGTATTTCTGCAAAGAAATCTCTTGAGCGCACTTCATATACGAAGGAGTCTGTGTCTGAATAAAGCAAATTGCAATCAAAGTTCTTCTTCATAACTTTGTAGTGAAACTCAAACATGAATTTCTTAGCCAAATCCAGTATACAAGCACCGACGATGGTTGGTTTGTCCCACAGTATTTCTGATTGTTGAAGGCATACAGTGACCAGATCTTCACTGATAATTTTTGATGACTGGTACTCGGGCTTGTCTGTCCATTTGAGTGTTTCTTCTTCAGTGCGCGTCAATTTCACTTTCATTCTGTTTCGTTTTCCCTCGCAAGTTTTTCCCAATGATGAGTTTACCATTAATTTGTAGAAATCTTCCTCAAACTTATTCTTTGCCTGCTTTCTTTTTTCGGTATTTAGTTTCACGTACGGCGCTAGCCACTTTTCTTGTTTGAATGATAACACTCGATGAAGCTTGGTTACTACCAATCCTAGTTCAACATAGATTTTCAAGGTTTGGTAGTGTAGTGTATAATTTTATTTATCGAAAAGCGTCTGGATGAGTTTTTTTACCTGCGGGGGTTTTTTAATTTGCATATCGGCCAACAAGTCGCTTTGGTATTCACTGAGCCAACATTCATCAATAGCTTCTTTTGTGGGTGCCAAGGGAAAGTCAGAGTGTAGATCATGTAGGCTGTCGGGATAGCTTAGGTCTACTTCAACTATGTATCCTACTGGGTCATCATCTGGTGTATTTAAAATTCGGTGAAGAATTTCCTGAGCATTATCGTCGGTCCACTCACTCTTGTCGAACAGTTCAAATTGACATAGTGGCAGTGGGAATTTTTCCATGATTCCTCCGTATAGATTATTAGCGTCTATCATAATGATGAACGAAGAAATGTTTTTTGGTTTGTAATCAGGAAGAAATTTGTTATTTGCGCGACAAAGACGCTTACTGTACACCGAGCTCACGCCTCCTCTTATAAGGTTCTCAACCATATCAAGGTGTTCCCTCTCAGTTAGAAGATGTAAATGGGGATTGCAAATTTTGAGCATTGCGTCGCCCGACAAATTTGATGCAGTGTAATACTGACAGCAATCCAGTCCGTAGGTGTCATAGCAAACTTGTCGAAAGCAAAGAACAACTGCGGCGAGTAGGAAAACATCAGTTTTCAAGTACAAGCTCTAGTATTCACCAATATTTTGACATGAAAATAAATTGAATACTTGGAGCGCTTGCTTGTACTCATCTTCACTCACTGTGATTTCATATTGCTGTAAACTGTTGGTCCATTTGTCACGAGGGGGAAGCTGTGTCTCCTGAAGATTTTCAAAACTGTCAACGTAGCAATAAGGGAACGAGCCTTTTTGTTTCAACAGGTTTACCGACGATGTGGGCCACTTTTGAAAATGTTGTTCAAGCAAGCTGAACTGCTCCGGGGGCAGGTTCTGTACCAGTTTGTCAAGAGAAGCATTCATGAACTTGAAGGAGTCCAATAGTCTTATGTATTCATACTGGTTTGTCCAAACGCCCTTTTTGTTCTTTGTTACTTTTATATGCGCTCCAATTTGCAACGAGATGAATTTCTCACTTGTGCTTGGTACCACAGAAATTGTATTTTTCTCATTCAGGCTCTGTAGTGCAAGTACTACGTGATGAAGGTCATAGTTTGTCAAATTGTGGGCAAACAGTGGAGTAAAATTTAGGTTTCTACGTTTTAAATTACACTGCGAGTGTGCCCATCCCAAAAATTTTCCTGTGAAGTGACAGTGATCTAGTACTGTGGGATCTTGTGGACTTGTATTCAATTCGTTTTCGCAAATCCAACACAGAGTAGCTTCTCTTTTTGGTATTGATGGTTCACCGGAAAAATTTTTGTATTGTTGTTTAACATCATAAATGCTCTTGGCAATTTGCTCCAGCGACTTGACAAATTCAATCATGACATTCGGCCCACATTTCAGATCGAAAAAGAATGGTTTCGTTTCATTCAAGGCCACAAAAAGCAAAGCATAGCTGCATGGCTTGTGTTCTTCTAGCGCTCTAGTAGTGCTCAAGCTTTGTGTGTTGCTGCTGCTGTCAATAACGGGTTCAATTATAGACTCCAGATCAAAAAATCCGACTATAGGTGCAAACCAACGTGCTTGATTATTTTTAAATTCAAATTTTTGCTGTCCTGCTTTTGGCATTTTAATAATTGCTCCTGTGTTTTGGTGGCATATTTCTTCATGTCTCTCATGTCGTTCGATTGAAGTGCTAATATGAAAACAGTTTCGACACAAATGGTTGTCCAAACGCTGTTTTTTCTGAATGTACTGGTGAATTAGTCCTTTGATATTTGTGATCAGCACATAATGATGCATTGAACCATCACTTAGCAAGAGTAAGTCCAGGTTGAATTCAAAATTTTGGTTGTTTGATATGCGGAAAGGAATCAATTTTTTGTTTGAGTGCCGAAATACATTAACGCGTACCTGGTTTAGCTGTTCAAATTTTTTCAATTGGTGAAAGGCCATTGGCATCATGAATTCACCAATTGGTTGCTTTGCTCCGGGATTTTCTAGACCATACATTATTGGATTTGTTTTTTGTCTCCAAGAGGCGTTGTCCGGTATCAATTTGGGTCCAATTTTGTTGTGATATTGTGCAGTATAGCAGTATAGGAAACATTTTTCATCATGTCTGTTGCGAATGTTGAGCAAGTATTGACTTCTAGCCAACTCAGTTGGGAGAGCTAGATAGGAAGAGGCACTAATTGGTTTTGACTTGACAAATCGTAGTTCGACATTCTCAATTCTATCTACCGTCCAACCGCTCCCATGAGATGCGAAGTTGTTCAGTGAGAGGAGCATTTGCTCAATCATTCCAGCAAAGCATGATTTACTCAATCCGGTGAAGTCAACGCGCTGCATTTTTGAATTGATATATATCTGAATTCGATCGGGTTGGCTATCAACGGTTTCATCACCTGTTGGTTTTGTTAATTGCATCAATGCACTGAATTGAAGTTTTTGTGCGCTATTTTGCGTTTTCAGTTGAACAACATTTTCGATCTCGTCCTGTTTGCTCCGCATAAAACTTAGCAGATCTATTTCCTGTTCCCCCACTGGTATGTCGTAGGTTTTCAAAACACCACCGAAAGCTTGCTCGGACGGAAGAATTCCAGAACTTGGGTTGTTTTCCAGATCAGCGTTCCATACTGGAAGTCCATGTTTTTTGTTCATATGCTCCATGTACTTGAGGTTGTCTACATAGAACTTGTTGCAGTAGAGACAGTAGCGGGGATGTTTTGAGTTGTGTTGCTGTATCATATGCGTTTCGAGTTCTATGACTTTTTCATAAGCAAACGCACATTCATCGCACACGAAGCGGTTGGTTTGGACGTATTGTTTATGGACCGTTTGCATATGTCGTCTGAGGCTGCGCTTATCTGCGAGTTTTTTTTTGACAAATTGTACACGTTTCAGCGTTCATTATGAACAGTGGAAAGAGAGAAGGAATAGGAACGCAAAAAAGGAAAATAAAATTACGAAAAGGAAATGAAAATAGTTGAAGTTTTTCAATCAAGTGAATTTCAGGTTAAGGCAAAAAGCAAATGTAAGATTTTTATTGTCGGGCAAGCTGTAATTTAAACTTGTTTCATCCAATCATAGTGCGCGTCTTTTTTGTTTACTTTTGCAACAGAAAGCTACTGCTCCGCAAACAGCAGTAGAGGGGGGACACACCGCGCAGACTGTTGTGTAAACAACACATAGATTTATATGCTGAACGGTTTTTCTACTTTTTGTTTGTTTAAAACAGGTGATATTGAGTTCGCAGTTTTACTTCTTATTTGTTTACCCTAATTTTGGTACGGTGTACGACTATCTGATAAAAAAGTGTTTATTGATTGTTTACTGTGATTTCACTACAATCCAAGCTTTAGCTGGGTTTATTTCAACCCAGTCCACTTTCGCTTTTTTGTTTAAAACATTGTTTCGCACACTTGTTTGTCCAATGTCTGAAATTTTCAGCATCGCTTAATTCTGTCTCACAATATTTGTCTAGTGCTAAGATGAATCTTTAGTTAAAGTTTAATTAAGAACTGGTTTCGAGATGTTAACAAAATTATGCTTTAACATTGTGAAAAGCAACAAATACAATATGTACAATGAGTTTAAAGAGTTTTGTTGTATTTTAGAGTCGAGATAACTTGATGACTTTCTTGACGGGGGCATAACATTGGCTCAATGGAGGTGTTTCATCGATGCTGACATCATCAGAAAAATTGTTGGCAAGCAACGGGAGGCTTTCCGGGGTTTTTCTTTCTTCACTTGGCGACTGATCAAAATTCCAAAAACCAGTTATTTGCTCAACTTCTTCTAGCTGCCCCAATTGATTCTCCCAAATTTCAATGCAGTCATGATCGTAGTCTGCAAAAATTTTTCTTGTTCGCTTTGCCAATTTTTTCACATCCTGCTTTTTTGTTTGAATGGGAGTAATACATCCATAATATCGATGAGCATATGGAGACTCTTCTTGTCTTGGTGATTTTTCTGGCGTTTTTGTAAGATGAAATAAATCGTTTTGTTTTGTGTATTCAAGTATTGGTTCAATGTAATTAACTGGAACAATAAAGCTGTTTTTTGTGTGCCATAATTCTGTCTTATCATCAAAGCTTTCCTTTACAAGGACAGTATTTTTGAAGTTGTGACACATTCGCACAAGGGTTCGAGTGCCTCGCTCACTTGTCTTTGCAATTTCTAAATATTCAGCAGCCATATTGCAGGTGATGGATAAACAATTGAGATGTTTTTGTTCTGATTTTACGGATTTAAACGGTAACAAAGCACACAGTTTACTTTGTAAGGAAATTTTTATAAAGACCTAGAACAGCACCGAGTCTAGAACCAATTCTAGTAACAAGAAAAATGAAAACTTGCTTTTATATGTTATGGAATGGAAAGGAAAAGCAGGATGAAAGCAAATTCAAGAAGAAAGTTAAGCAACAAAAGACTTGCAGTAATGTAATAATGTGTCAAAGAACTAAAGAATTTTCACAAAACTTATATTGAACAACAAGAAAGAACAATGGCGGAAAGATTGAAAAAATTGTTGCAGACTGATTTGTTTATTTGACTTAATCATTTCATCATTATGCCGTCATGTCTATAAATAGAATTATGTCATAATGACCTAAGTTGAATTGGGTTGCTCTCTAGAAATATAAATAGACTCGAGGAGGCGAGCTAATTTATCCATTGCTAATGAAAATTTGTCAGTTTTTAGATTTAAAGGTCGGGACTTGTAAAACTGTTTTCTGCTATGGCCTTTATAATGCTTGGCCCGGCGATGTTGCATTAGTGAATGGAAATTTTAAAATTGCCTTGGACAATTGTGACATTGAATGGGTCTTGATTCAGCAGGGTATATTTTTTCCGATCTTTTGAATTTCATATTTCGTATAAATGTCATAGCTAATATAAAGGAGTATAAATTTGTTTACACGCGTAGGGAGGGGGGATTTGTTTGTTCAGCTGTTATCTTGTCTAGACATGTTGGCGTGGGGTTTGAAATTGTTTACATTCCGACAAACAATAATGTATTAGTCATTTATCATTTCAGATTACTTTGATACAGTTTGTCTCAATATATGCATCATTATGGGTAATGTTTTGTCTAAGGATGCTGAGTACAGCGACTTTCATTTGGATCTCTCACTCAATCAAAAACGGCTTGTTAGGGCTGCTGTTAAGACTTATCGTACCACTGGCACCTATTTATCCTTGAAATTGTTCAAACGTGATAGTGAACAGGTCGACTGGGATTTCAATCAAAAAATTACACTTTCAGCGCGAGAGTTTCGTTTGCTATGTCAGAACATAGAAAAACTAGAACAAATGCTTGATCAACCAGTTGGGTTGATCGACTCACTTCTAAAACCGGATTCAACCGATGACTCGAAGCGTCCAGCAAAACGGGCCGGCAAAACACCAACTCAGCGCCAGAAGAAGATACCAAAAACATCTGTAACAGTCAAGGAGGAATCGGAATAATTTCTATTATACCTTTTGCTTCCTGTCATTGTTTATGCTTTCATATTTAGTTTATTAGCTTTTTCTTTTTTGTTCGTTATGGTTGAGGCGATGTATGAGAACAGTCCTGAATATTTCAAGAAATTTCAAAAACGTTTCAAGTACAATATTTGTGAGACGGAACCAAAATTTGAAAACACAACAATTGAAAATTATGCATATGGTTATCATTCATCTGCAACAGTTATCGAAGGTTGTACATTTGGCTCCAATCATTATCATGTTATGTATGAATTTGGTTCGCAAGATGATAACATATTCGATTCTCTTTATGTACCTGCGGTGATACCATGTCTGGTTAACTGTTTCAAATTACTTATTCAGCCTACGCAAAAAGACTTTGTTAAACGTGGTGCAATAATTTCACGACTACATGTTGCTGTTGAATACCTTTCAAAATCAACTTCTTCTGCAGTTACCAAGAACCAGAAACAACTTCCAGCACCCTTGAGTGAGGCAACAGTGAAATCTATTAGTACTTTGACGGCCAACAAACGTTCTTCTACAGTCCCTGATGTAACTATGAAACGATTTTGCCAGCTTATGCTAGGTGACCACTCGTCAACTCTTTATCAGATAATGGATATTCTGCTTAGTGGTCACGGAAGTTTTGTGAGAGAAACCTCAAACTCTTTCATAACCTTTCAATTTTGTAAAAATTGATATTCAAAAAATGGTGTTGTTGTTTCAAAAATAAATTAACTTTTACTTCATATGTTTTACAAAAGCTAGCAACTCTAATTCATTTACATCAGGTATAAATGGAAATTTCTCACTATAAAAATAATGAACAATATATATGCAAAATAAACCACAAAGCTGGGAGTCTGAGGATTGCAGTGGAGACTGAATGTCTCTTCTATGTTCCATGATATCCATCATTATCTCCAAGTCTTTACACTGTTGTAAACGGTTGAAAATATCCTTGTAGGTAGTCAAGGGTAGAGCCAGTGGATCCGCAAAATATATTATTGGGTATGCATATCGTTTAGCTAGCACTACCCAGTGGTTTCCAATAGAGTTGGATCGTGATGCATTAACAATAATAAATGTGTTGGTTTGCAAGTTCAGAGGATAATTATCAGCGGCATAAACCCCTCTGAATTTGAATTTGAGGTGTTTACACTTTTTCACGTGAAGATGAATTTGATCTTCGTCCATTAGTATGTGATCATGGGAAGAGCGTTTTTAGATGCGTTTCTTGCAGAGTCAATGTAGATCGTAGATGCTTTTTCCCCAAGAAAAAATATTTCAACGTTATGAGCTAACGCCGCATCGAACTTGAGTTCGAAAGACAATGATGAATTTGTGAGCTATGGATGAATAAAGTCATGAGTTGCCTCTTGAGTGCTGGTCAGATCAAATACCATTATATAATGGTTTGCGAACTCACTCAGAGGTATTCCATGGCCATTTTCTACATAAGCTAATGCACTCATTGAATTGTAGTACAACCTCTTGTTGTCAGTTGTTGACATTGGAGTTCCAGCCGTTGCAAAACCATTTCGATAAATGGTTATCTCTCTTAAACCAAATTTTTGATAATGGAATGGATTAGCGGTGTTGGTACCGATGAATGCTGTACCAACGCATAATGCAACAATGACTCTTCTGATAGGCTCTTTAGTGAAAATATCCTCATTTCCAGCTTTGTTGGCCTGTTGTAGCCAAGAATGTTTTGGTAATTACTTCATTGTATCGGTAAATTGCCGGAGTTTTCAATAATGTCTTCTCAATTGCACCTACAACATTATCTGACACCGTCATCTTCCTGACAAATAAATTAGCCTCATCTATTTTAACCTTGTAGTGTTTCGCTGCGTCTTCGCTGATGACGGCAAAGTCATCTTGGGATCTTCTCATTGAAATGCGTAACGTAACTCCACTAACCAAATGTTTCTCACATGAAAAGAAATCAACCGCCAACTTTCCATATAATGTTATGCGTGCGGATTGTCGCACTGTTCTTTTTCTTATATCTGATATTGCTGCTGGAATAGTGCCGGGGTTTTCTTCATACTCGTAACCCTGACATTTCAGCCAGGTTTTCTTTGCGTCTGTCCCATGAGAGAATTCAGTTTCTATGAAACTTTTGTGTGCATAGTGTCCATTAGCTGTTGAAATTTTGATACCATTTGCAGAAACAGTACAGTCGGCGAAAAGTGAATGAAGGATATTATTAGCAAAATATGGAAGATCACTGGCATTAGCGTCACCAGCTGTGAAGCGCAAATCCGTTCCATCTGTTTGAAGTATTCGACACTTGATCTCCAGGTAAATTTTTTGTAAGTCAATAAAATTGTTGCGATCACCAACAACTTCAAATTCCAATGATGATCCTGACGGCGAATAAAGCGGTCCTGTTTTTTGCTCGAATGATTGATCAAATGTTACCAGCAAAGGTGGTTTTTCAAATAAGTCTAGAGAACTGTGAGTAGCTTCACATGGTATCACAATATTAGTTCGCATTTTTCACTCGCGAGAAAAAATCCAGACGACTCCTTTTTGGACGGGGTTTTCGAGAAATGATTCTTCTGGTTGAGATTTTTCGTTTTTGGTTTGAACGAGGTCTCGTGTATTGTCGTCTTTTTCGTCTAATTATTTTACGACCTGATGCAATACGTGATTGAAGAGATCCACCTATTTGTTTGCGAGCTGTTTTGGCTACCGTACTTTTCAGTGCTTGTTTTGCTGACTTTCTTTTGATTGCAACTTCTACTAACTCCGGTGCTCCTTGAACCAATAAATCACGACCAATCTTTTTTGCTGCGGGCGAGAGAAATTTGCGTGCTAATGGCAGAGCAACTTCCAATACCTGCAGCAAGCGCTCCAAAACCGCTGCCTCTTTGTCTGTAGTGTCCGGAAAAATGCGGCATTGATTGAGATGCTTGATTGCTGTAGTATGCCTCCATATTAATAAATTTTTTGAAATTTTAAGCTGACTATAACTTTTCCGGTTCCAGTAAAAGGAATTAGTTTTCCGGTTTCGTTTCTCAACTCTACCTGTATGTTCTGAATGTTGTTTGATAATATTGGCTTGTAATCCAAATTTGTGTAGGACTTGTGGTGTATGGGTGTCACTGTGTTTATGCTACCGTTTCTCAAACGTCTTTCAGACTCAATGATTTTTATTACTGGAGCTCTCACATCAGCAACGTTCTGATGTTCAATTATATCAATGTATACAAATATTAACTGTGATCCGCAAGTGATATCAACTGGAAATTCTCCAACATGTCTGTTCAGAGTTGCCTGTTTTTTCTGACTTGTAACCAATGTGAATAAAACCATGATTCGAAATATCTCTTATTCCTTTAAAACCAAGAATACTGGGTACTTCTTCATCTTCAAATGACAAACCTTCGTTAGGTCCAAATTTCAAAACTAACTTCTGCGTTACAGTGTCAAAATCATAGTCAAAGTTTTTCAATTGAGCCATTCGAAAAATTTCTTTCAGAAGCTCTTCTGAACTGTTGTATATACCTTTGCGAATTCTTCGAAGTTGTCCGGTTCGGTTATGTGAAGCATCAAGTTCAGCGCCAGAACTGACATACGCAACTATTTCGGCTGAGTTTACATTATTGATGTTTGAGGGAAATGATATTGAAGCAAGGGCAACTTGCCAATCTCCATCTAACTGTAATGGTTGAGCGAGTTAATTTCAAAACTTGGCCATAGTATTACTGGTAAAAATTCCCATTGATGCATTCGATATCAAATCAATAGTAAATTCTCTATGAATACTCATGTTTAATCTTTGACAGGAAGAACGTTCACTTGGACTAATTCTGGTTCATAAAATTTACCTTCAATTATAACGTTGTTTGCGTCTATAAGGTTGTATGTTGGTTGACTAAGGGTAACAACCTTGAATACTGTGAAGACTTCGTCTGTGTAATTTTGTTTATAACCTTTCCTAAATATTTCGTCTGGCTTTGCAATCCGAACCAGGTCTCCTTCTTCGTATTTTGGCTTGTACTTTTTTGTGCTAATTGCTAGGGATATTAGAAACGGTTCATGTTTTTTGAAAGTTTTATTTGTTGCAAGTTGGGTAACACGATTAACACGAGTGTTTATAGTATTTACAAACTGGGGCAATTGCTTAATATAAGTCCAAGTCCAATTTTCCTCCAGGTATTTGTGAATAATGTTTTTGAGCGATCGAATACTCCTCTCAGCAAATGCCGACTTGGTTTCGTTTTCGGTTGTATATAAATGAATTCCTTTCTTTCCACAAAATTTTTTGGAATCTCCTTTGAACTCTGATCCCTTGTCTGTCCATATTTTTTCCGGTTGTTTCTTCTTGATCATTTTTTTGAACGCTTCAACAACGTCTGTTGCATATAAAGCCTTCATTGGTTGCACTCTAAGGTATCGCGATAAAACATCAACAGCCACCAGTAAATATTTGACTCCATTGTTGTGTTGGGCAATTTTATCCATATACGCCACATCGACAGACCAGATTTCGTTTATTCTGTATGCAACAGCTTTTAGTCTCGGAAAAGTTTTTCTGAATTGTCTGTATTTTGTGTATGGAGCTTTCGACTGAAGGTATTGAACCACTTTGGATCTTGGTAAACCACTGGCTTTCTTCAAGTTAGCAATGCTACCAAAAGCTGCACTACCTTTTGTGTATAATTTGTTCAATTGTTTAACGTGAGAGGAAGTAATTTGTCCACGAGCTAGACGGTTGGATTTCGTCTTTTGCATCTTCAAAGCTTCCTTCATCGTCGCCAGAAGCTTTTGATTCTTCTGTTCTCGAGACTCCTGATTCTTCGTTTTCTGGTTCATCCTCAAACAACTGTATCTTTTCGTTTAGTGATAAGGCAAGAAATTTTTTTGCGTATGTATTACAAGTTAATTGTGAACTGATATCTAGAAAGGTCAGGACTTTGTAATGTTCAAGTGAAAGTTTAGAGGTTGTTTGTTGTAGATCGTAAAGAAAATCTGCGACAAGAATTCCAGTGCTTGACTTATTAACCACTAGTCTTGATGTCTGATCCAAGGATAGAGATTCTGACTCTAATAATTTTTCCAATATTATGCTCGCTTTTTCAAACTTTTTTCTGTCAAGGTGTTTAATATCTCTCAAAACACGCTCCCTGGAAAATTTTGTATCAGTTTTGTCATCTCTAGTCTCATTCAACTCATCTTTGACATTCTCCAAAATATTATCGGTCTGCTGTTGCGTGTCTTGTTGCGTGGTAGAAGGTGCTGGTGGAGACTTGCTTCTTTGCAACAGTGATATTTGTTTTGCTTTATCTCGGACATTTTTATTGTTGAGAAGTTGGGCAATTTGAGGTTGTTCATTCGCATACATTTGACGAGGAATTAGCACAAACTCTTCAGTGTGCATTTTGCTCCAGAAAAGCAATACAAGGTAACGCAATCAGTTTAATTAGACGGATTCCAGAATCTGATCGAAAAATTTTGATTCTCTCACTTTTTTCAACTCTCCTGTCTGCAAGTTTACGTAGTGGTTTCTCGAATTTTTTTAATTCAACTTTATTGATTGGTACAACTCCAGAGAGTACGTTCATCACACAGTCACTCAAGAACCAAATGAAATCGCCCTGATGTAATATTCCTATTTGAGCTGTGTTCTCATTCCTCTTATTTACCCATTGCTTGAGCATAAGCAAACGTTTCTTTTTCATTTGTAATTGTTGTACTGACTGCTTCAGGGGACGAAATGTAAAAAATAGAAGGATCCGGTCCAATTAGTTGCGATGAAAAACGTAAACCCTGGCTAGTTTTTGGGTCGAGATCAATCATCAAATGTCCAAAGGGCTCCGCAGTTGCTAGTTTGTATGCTTCTTTTATCAGTTGGAGACAATTCAACTGTTTTCCAAGATATTCAATTTGTTGAATGTCACGAAGCGACTTGAATAATATTATGTGTGTTGTATTCAGATCAATGGTTCTGGACCATTTGCTTTGATGGAACAAATTATGCTTGACGTATATAACATGTAATTTGCGATGACCTCCTGAGGTAGCTATTTTTACAAATTCTTTATCGTTGAAGATTTCTTCACATGAATCGTCATAGATAAGCAGACAATGCGATAGTTTTTTTGTTATATCAAAGCCTGAGTATTTTAGAAACTCAATCCCTGGTATAACTCGTTGCATATCTTTGAAAAGTGGTTGGAACTCTTTGTAAAAATAATAAATTTTTTCAAAACGTGGATAAAAGGTTGAACCTTTTAGCATTCGAAACAAGAGTTCTGTTTTACCACAATCACTTTGTCCTACAAATGACATGAATACCCTGTCATGTGTAAGAATAACTTTGTTCATAGTTTAGGATTAGGTAAAACGTAACCAACTAAACTCGATAAGAGAGCAATCCAAATTGATTTCTCTTCACAGCTTTCTGGTAATAGAAAGAGCATAGAGAAGCAAAGAATGATCATTAAGACAATGATACTCACTTGAACAAAAAATATTACTTCGGACCTTGGCACTGTTGAATTTGAACAACAACGCCATGGGGGCCTCTCCTTGTTGTTTACATCGAAGACTAAATTACTGATACCGGCGTCAGCCTCATCTCTTTGATTCATTGGAGAAAAATAATTAAGTGAAAAGTGAATTGAAACAAGGATGATATAAAATGTTAATTCTTTGAATTATTCACTGGGCAACTGTTTCATATACCAGAACTCAAATAAATTGAAACCTTTAATATGACTTTTTATCTCTAGTTTATAACAAACGGTTGATGAGTCATTTTCCTCGAACGATGGTTGATTGAAGACTTTTTCAACTTCGGGGTGCTCCAAGACATATAACCGCAACTCATTCGGCATCTCATTAAGTGACAGCTCACGTTCTGGTGGTGTTTTTTTCAATCTAAATTGGGGAACTTTTTTGTCCGCCCATTGCTTCCAACGTGGGATTCGCTGCTCGTTGGGGGACTGCATAGGCTTCTGGTTTGTTTTGTTCATAGCCATAATTGAACTGATTCCGATGTTCTCGAGCTCTCTGTTTATTTTTTACATACAGTTGGAAGTGATAGAAATTATCTATCACGGGCAGGAAAGCCCTAAAGCTGTCTAGCTCGTCGGGAGAAAGAGTAATGGTTGCAAAATAACGTTTTGCTGCTGCGCTATAAAGCGAATTGTAACGCGGTTGTTGTGCTGTGTTTGGCTTATTGTTGAGATAGTTCGCTCGGTTCTGTTGATCACTTGAAAAATTATTCTGTATTGGTGGAGAGGGATCCTGAACTCTGTTGAATATTACAATCGGCTGATCGTCAAGTGGAGTCAAGCAAGTGAATATCTTCAAGTTGTCTGACAGATAGGTTGTTAAAGTTGCCGTGTCTTCTCTGTGCATCACTTTGTGTCCACTGTGAAAATATTCTTGCTTTACGTTCCGCGCAGTGATTTGATAATTGATCGTTTGTTGAACAAAAGTTTGAATGAAGATAACAGGAGGGAACTTGGTCTTCTGATATTATCTCTGAGATTCGGGGACAACTTAGATCCTCCAGATTATAAACAGTTTTTTGTAAAAGCTTACTGAGGAGCTCACACTTTTCAATGCCTTTGGCAAAAAAGTTTTTTTTTGCTAGGGATATTAGAAACGGTTCATGTTTTTTGAAAGTTTTATTTGTTGCAAGTTGGGTAACACGATTAACACGAGTGTTTATAGTATTTACAAACTGGGGCAATTGCTTAATATAAGTCCAAGTCCAATTTTCCTCCAGGTATTTGTGAATAATGTTTTTGAGCGATCGAATACTCCTCTCAGCAAATGCCGACTTGGTTTCGTTTTCGGTTGTATATAAATGAATTCCTTTCTTTCCACAAAATTTTTTGAAATCTCCTTTGAACTCTGATCCCTTGTCTGTCCATATTTTTTCCGGTTGTTTCTTCTTGATCATTTTTTTGAACGCTTCAACAACGTCTGTTGCATATAAAGCCTTCATTGGTTGCACTCTAAGGTATCGCGATAAAACATCAACAGCCACCAGTAAATATTTGACTCCATTGTTGTGTTGGGCAATTTTATCCATATACGCCACATCGACAGACCAGATTTCGTTTATTCTGTATGCAACAGCTTTTAGTCTCGGAAAAGTTTTTCTGAATTGTCTGTATTTTGTGTATGGAGCTTTCGACTGAAGGTATTGAACCACTTTGGATCTTGGTAAACCACTGGCTTTCTTCAAGTTAGCAATGCTACCAAAAGCTGCACTACCTTTTGTGTATAATTTGTTCAATTGTTTAACGTGAGAGGAAGTAATTTGTCCACGAGCTAGACGGTTGGATTTCGTCTTTTGCATCTTCAAAGCTTCCTTCATCGTCGCCAGAAGCTTTTGATTCTTCTGTTCTCGAGACTCCTGATTCTTCGTTTTCTGGTTCATCCTCAAACAACTGTATCTTTTCGTTTAGTCATAAGGCAAGAAATTTTTTTGCGTATGTATTACAAGTTAATTGTGAACTGATATCTAGAAAGGTCAGGACTTTGTAATGTTCAAGTGAAAGTTTAGAGGTTGTTTGTTGTAGATCGTAAAGAAAATCTGCGACAAGAATTCCAGTGCTTGACTTATTAACCACTAGTCTTGATGTCTGATCCAAGGATAGAGATTCTGACTCTAATAATTTTTCCAATATTATGCTCGCTTTTTCAAACTTTTTTCTGTCAAGGTGTTTAATATCTCTCAAAACACGCTCCCTGGAAAATTTTGTATCAGTTTTGTCATCTCTAGTCTCATTCAACTCATCTTTGACATTCTCCAAAATATTATCGGTCTGCTGTTGCGTGTCTTGTTGCGTGGTAGAAGGTGCTGGTGGAGACTTGCTTCTTTGCAACAGTGATATTTGTTTTGCTTTATCTCGGACATTTTTATTGTTGAGAAGTTGGGCAATTTGAGGTTGTTCATTCGCATACATTTGACGAGGAATTAGCACAAACTCTTCAGTGTGCATTTTGCTCCAGAAAAGCAATACAAGGTAACGCAATCAGTTTAATTAGACGGATTCCAGAATCTGATCGAAAAATTTTGATTCTCTCACTTTTTTCAACTCTCCTGTCTGCAAGTTTACGTAGTGGTTTCTCGAATTTTTTTAATTCAACTTTATTGATTGGTACAACTCCAGAGAGTACGTTCATCACACAGTCACTCAAGAACCAAATGAAATCGCCCTGATGTAATATTCCTATTTGAGCTGTGTTCTCATTCCTCTTATTTACCCATTGCTTGAGCATAAGCAAACGTTTCTTTTTCATTTGTAATTGTTGTACTGACTGCTTCAGGGGACGAAATGTAAAAAATAGAAGGATCCGGTCCAATTAGTTGCGATGAAAAACGTAAACCCTGGCTAGTTTTTGGGTCGAGATCAATCATCAAATGTCCAAAGGGCTCCGCAGTTGCTAGTTTGTATGCTTCTTTTATCAGTTGGAGACAATTCAACTGTTTTCCAAGATATTCAATTTGTTGAATGTCACGAAGCGACTTGAATAATATTATGTGTGTTGTATTCAGATCAATGGTTCTGGACCATTTGCTTTGATGGAACAAATTATGCTTGACGTATATAACATGTAATTTGCGATGACCTCCTGAGGTAGCTATTTTTACAAATTCTTTATCGTTGAAGATTTCTTCACATGAATCGTCATAGATAAGCAGACAATGCGATAGTTTTTTTGTTATATCAAAGCCTGAGTATTTTAGAAACTCAATCCCTGGTATAACTCGTTGCATATCTTTGAAAAGT